>NW_022980948.1:0-12368 GCF_902652985.1 Pecten maximus
CATAATAGGGCAGCCCATGAACACATACATAGATACAACTTGATACATATACACCTCGCCCAAAGTATATAGCATTAAACAGTTTATATGATTTCTAAATAGTTTGAATGTATCATATCGGGCAGCAATTATTCCGACAGTCGGATTACGTGATAAAAAGCATGCAGTCAAGACACACACCTCTGTCGATGTAATTACCAATCTGTTAAAATTCTAGAACATCTCGTGATCTGGTGCAATATCTTATAAATACTTATTTAATAGAAATGGTAAGAGTGGGGTTCAATTAACAAAGATATACATTTTAATGGGCAATGGGAAAGTTTCATGGACGACGCTATGATCTCTTTGGGAGATTTTTATAAGTCAAATATGTTCGATGCGGGTCAATGTGTCTGGAAAGTTCGTTGTCATCATTCCTGTTCTCATATCCTGAAAGCAAATTAACTTGTATTAACATATATTTTTATCGCGGTTGCGTTCGATTGAGACACTTCCCCTACCGAAATATACGGTCTTATTCCGTTTGTATGTTTTCTAGGACATTCTGTAGCTCTATCTTTCATTAATATGTTGTCATGGAACTTATCGAGTATGATTTAGGATTGCGGATTTGTATACACTTTGGTATATTATTGGTTTTCTCCTACATCAAATACAAAATTAGTGGAAATTGTTTTATCATTTACCAGACAAAGACCAAGTGGTGATATAACATCAATTATACCATCTGTGATGTTTCCATGGTGGACATTCCCGGAGCTGCGCCCCGGAGGTAATCAGAATAATCCCAGTAATTTAGACACCATCATGAATATTACTTCTATTAAAAACATACTTCGTCTGGGGGTCAGAGCCTAAAGGTGGACGAGATTGATTTCCGTATCATTTTTTTTATGAAAAATATACCTTATAGTTATATTATATTATAGGATTAAATATATACAATCTAGAACGGGTGGTGATATTGTTAACTGGATGATAAAGCTCAGTTTTTGCCTACTCATCATGCTACTACTCCTGTTATACATAACAAGTATTGATCGAATTAATCCAGAGTAGCTCCCTCTCATCTCAAACTATTTATTAGGTTTAGAAAATGTTATCTCAGATTATAAAGGTTACCACAGTACTTCGTACCGAGTTTGAGATGGAATTATTGCATTGGTTATATCCAGGCTTATGAAAGATATACATCCCCCCCCCCCCCCCCCCCCCCCCCCCCCCCCCCCCTTTGCTTATCAGCTACCATTCTGCCGCTAGGGGGTGCTCAAGTCACAGGAGGTAATTCCTACGATTAGAGTGGTGTCAGTGTTTACTCGACGTATTCACGTGTTTAATATAGGTTGATTTGTTCATATGAACAGTGAATCCTGGTTCTGTTCGACCATTGAACAGGCATATTCGGACATGTTCGGCAACGATCGGAAAAGTCTTCGGAAAATAGCCCCAGCGGAAGCATTACAAGTCGTAGGAAGACCAAAGTGCCCCAAACGACGACAAGATATATCTTTTATCACACTGACATTTACTTTGCTTATTTCATTAATAAACTGAATATTTCGACACCAGAGGGCCTGTCTGTGCCAGCCATTTTAGTCGTCTGCGTCGATCAAAACAGTATCATTGACATCAGAATAGATCCACGTTCAATCTCTCGCCAAATTTGGTAGTGTCTGGAGGAGCGGGCACTATCGCCTCATAGTGTATGTAGCCAATAGGAAGTCAGCATTCTGTCATGTGATGAACCAAAACAATATAGGTCCCTTTCAGCATTGACCTAATCAGCTTTGTCTTAAGGAAAAATACAGCAGGTCAAAACAACCTATTCACACAGAAAGTCTAGGTACATGGTCTTTGGTTGTTTTTATGCTTCGTGTTTTAAAGACAAACTGTCGGATAGAAGGTATTGGCATTGGCTCAAGAAGCAAAGACGATATCCCTGGAGCCTTGTGCTAGACAACAAAGCCCAACATCAATTTTCATGTAGCTTTCCACAAGAAAGCTCTGCTTTCATGGCATTTTAAAACAAATATTATAACATTTCGTATTTAGAAATCCGTATGGAAATGAAAATAATCATATTGAAATGAAATATTCCAATGCAAAAACTTTTTAAACAAAACACAATATGCAATGTCGGTCGGGGATACAATAATTTTCTTGCCGTTGGCAAATTCAATCACATTGGAAAACCCGGAAAAATATTCCTTTCTAGAATTACTCAAATCTAAAACAATATATGACCAAAAATGATGTTTTGATAATATTCAAGACAAAAACTTTGACAGCTTAATCAGTACAAACCCCAGCCAGGGAACATTAGTGGCTCATGACGTATCTAGTTATCTCCCTTGCTTCACACGGATTGGATTGATAATTCCACAGCACAAAGGCGACTCTCTCGGAGTCAAATTTACTTAACAGCCCCGATCGGAGAATAATTGTCCCTGGAAAGAAAAAACACTTCACACCTTCGATCACGTGCTTATCAACGCCAACTGTAGAGTACAGTGATTCCAGAAGAAACGAGATAATCTGTTGCTAAAAATAGATTATTTTCTCAAAGGAAAACGAGTTTCGGACTAATTATTCAGCACTGACAGCGACGTCTCCGAGATGGCAAGATTGAGAGAACAGATGTATTATTCAATGGTATATATGTTCTCAGTACCAGGAACCGTTACCAGGAACCATATACGGAGAGTACTGAACAATCTACTGATGTGACTTTAGTTTTTTTGGTATCTATTAAAAAAGAAAGACTATTTCGCGGTGACATATATTTTTGAAATTCATGTGTATTCTCAGTGTTCACCTAAATACATGTACACACTGTACATACACATTTTATGTTTTCGAGGTTGTTGATTTTCGCGACTGTTCTGAAACGCAAATATCGTGAAAATAAATTGCTCGTGAAAGTCAGATTTTAAGTTAGTTTAAAGTTCATATGCTCCGTTATATTAATTATTTACAATTGTATGTATGTACTCGAGCATTGTCACACAAATATGATATGGTTGACAACGAATATATTTTATTACAAGCAAGCTATCTTGATAAGTCGTTTTATTGTAGTAGAGAAATTGACATAGTAAAATTCAAGTCACAATTGGATTTCTTTTGTAGCTCTATAAATGTCATTTATTATATATATAAACGTGTTTATGCCAGTAGCTGCAACGTTAATATAGATAGCTTTAATGGTGTATCTACAGTTTGCCCTTCATAAGGGAGATTTAAAGACGACGATTTGCTAAATCCTGATGACTTGTGAAAACTATAGTGTTATATCTAAAATGTTTAAGGCGTGCTCGACCAATATTCTGGCGGGTTATTTATATATCATCTATTGCATTTTCACTTTGCGAAAAAAGCTCTCTATGTAACAGTATGCAGACTCCTACTGTGGTCCAGTTGGCAGCCCAAGTATCTACGGAAGCTAACGATCTATCACGTTCGTGGACATGCTATCGTCTAGGTGATTATAAATATAACAATTCAACTGTCTTTTTATGTTATAAACACTCCCTTGGTGAACCATTGTGGAATTAGCATGTTGATAACTAATCGATGCATGTTTGGTATTTATACACAATTGTCAGATCTTTTGTGATAATATTCTTTGAGACTATCAATGATATCGATAGTTACCCAACATGGACTCATTTTAACAGCAATATATATTTACTCATAATGTTAGGAACATCAATGCAATAATCGTTATACATTGCAAAGCAATATGGATCATTTAAAACATTTTGATTTCTCCGTGGTTTCTAAATTATTAGAAAGTTTCCAAGTTTGGACGCTGGGACAAATACTTTTCTCCTTTTTTCTCTTTTTGATCTTGTGTAAAATGCTGTTTTGATAGAGTAAGACTGCGACATATTCAGATAACATAGAAATAAATTAATACACAAAATTAAGTGATTCTGAATATCCACTGATCAACGTCGTGAGAATGTTTGTACAGCAAGATCCTTGTCGTTGAGATGTTTGAACAGATGACAGCGGCACGATGATATATCGATTAGTGTCTTCGAAATGTAAAACATCGAGATAAATCACAGTAGAATAGTGTGTACAATCGCCAAGGCTGTTGACAGAAACACTTCATTTTTCAGTGGTTAGTTTGGTTTTCTATAGACCGACAAGATATACGGATGTGCGTTTACGTACGTAATTATAAACGTAACGAAAAAAATCCCTCTTCATCGGGGTCAACAGACAAAGGTCATGTAATTGAAATTAGGTGATGTTTACCCGGAATATTGACTAAAATCTGTCTGTAAAACATTTAACACGGTGTAAATTGGCTGGGCTGCTTTTTCATGGCTTGTTTCCACATATCAAACACTTCTCCTTTCATTCCATATGAAGCAAGATTATTTTCCCTTGCCATTGTAGGCAAACTCACCCTTTAAATCTTTTCTCTTTATTTCTATAAATGGAGTATACAATTCTCTCATTGACAGCTATCCTTGTATTCCAGTTTTTTCTCCTCTTCTCATGAAAGTAGCCTATATGAACTTATCTCCTTCTATCATCTTAAAACTTTATTTTTTTTTGTTTCTCTCGTTGAACTCACTATTTCCTCCCGTTGCCTGCCATATCACCATTCTTCCCAGTGGTCAATGTTCAGAGTTAGACATCGCCCTCTCAGATCCTTCCTTCCTTCCTTCCTTCCTTCCTTCCAATACATATAATCTTTTTACTTAGAATGTAATGGGTAACTGGTAAATGTTTAGCATAATGTTATATATTTAATGAACAGAGTAATTCCATTCAGTTTAGAAATTATACAGAAAAAAATGAGAACTAACTCCGATTCACGAAGCATGCAAATCTTTTACGGAAAATGACATATGCTCAGTAAGCTATTGCAAGAACCATATTGGCATTCCCCGTGGACTTTCCAATATCTAAAACAACATTTGTTTCTTTAGCGGCGTTGATTGTAGATTTTGTTGATGATGTTAAATAAAGGAAATTTGAATATCGACAGCATGCAAAATGTGACAGCTGCATTCATTGTCGTTGACAAAATTCCTATGCTTGATATCAGATTCATTTTTCCTTTTGCCATTATTTTCCCAGTAAAAATGACCGCTTTAGGAATTCTTCAATGATCACATTTCCTTTGGCTGAACATAAGACACACACTTTTCTATACTAATTGAGTAGCAAAAACGGTAACTGTCGAGTCAGGAATGGAAGCTAACAAAATATAATTTGATGAATACAATAGAGGGAGGAGTCATTGATGGCAGGTTTGTTGCTATTTGGTAATTCAAAAAAAAAGAACATGTCATCCAGCTTTTGTTGGAATTATATACCTGCTGTCCCTAACTGTACACACGTTACGGAATGACACAGGCCAGAACAGCATTTAGGATTTCTGCTGTCTTCTGACTTTTGTAATAAATTAATCCAACATACATCTGCTACTCTATCGTAACACACGAGATTATTCTCTTTTTCTTTTCGCTTAGACCTTCTTTTTAAGTGATAATTTTGTTGCTGGAAACTAGACCTCTGTTGCATTCAGGGCATGACAATAAAATATGTCTCATTTTGATTAGTCAAGAGGCGCATATAAACACACCATTTGTTAAATTACACTTTCAGCTCGTGAAAACAAGTCCACGTGACATCCGTCTATGGTCACGTGTTCTGTCACGTGGATTCTCACATTGCCTGGCTATATGTCTATAAAATTCTTCTAGACTCAGAACTATTAGCTGTAACTCAAATATATGTGGGAAGGGTGAGGCGTTACGCTCAGACTGTAATGAACATGTGTTAAGAACTGCCTGTGTCGAATAACATTAGACTTTCTGTGTCACCTTTAGTTTCTTTATCAGATCCACGTCAACCACTATCAAGACATTTTAACTGACGCGGATACGATGTTTGGACCAGGTGGATTGTTCAGCAGTGAATGACGTGCCAGGAAAGACAGAAATAAGGCCAACAGTTTATGAGGATATAAATGACACTTCCTATGCATGTTGTTTCATACATTTCTTTTGTAATCGAGTTAGAATGAAAGTTGCAGCTTTATCTTATTACCGTAGATGACTTATAATTACAGAAAGTTCAGTCTCTCACGGCATTTTTGTTCTCAATTTACATAAAAATTGTTTTCAGGTATAATATAGCCAAATAAAAGGTAGTTTTACAACGTCTTATAATAGTGTTAAACGACAACTACTTTCCAAATAAGTATATCGATACCTCGATACAATCATCAAACACTATAGAAAAACAGTTGTTTTCCATAGTGGCAATGATACAAAGCATACGATCTTATATCATGTAATATAACATGCCATCAAATTTTCTATCGTAAAACAGAATATATTTCTTCGTGTTGATAAATAAATTATCTATAATGGTTTAACTGAATCATAACGATCTAGTAGTCTTATCTACGGTAAACAAATCTACCGAATATTTGCGGGTCATCGAGACAGCAGACAACTCTTATCTTTGCGGAACACCTAGACTTCCAAGTATATTTCCAATATGTCCCCTGATTTTATTGATTATGAGTAAGAATAACAGATAAGTTTAAGCGTCAATATTCTCTTGTTGTTTTCAATTCAATAAATAAATAAATAAATAAATAAATAAATAAAGAACAAGCCCAAAACAAACCAACTACAAAACAATCACCCCAAACTACTAATGCACCTTCCAAAAAAAAAAGAAAAAAGAAAAAAAGGTAACAATACGACAGCAAATCAGAAACTGATTTGTTAGAAATCACAAATTGATTTGTCAGAAATCATAAACTGATTTGACAGTAGTTTGCTCTGATATTGATAAGCTGCCTTTTTGATTGATACAAGCGAGGATGGAATAATGAGACAAAGGTCAAGGACGTTAAAGTCGATGGTGGCAGCCTTAAAGACAACACCACGTGATTTTTAACCGATATTACGACGGCTGATAAATGTCTAATACTAAATCATTTTTGTAACCAACGCTGGGTCGTCCGATTATTTATTTTGCCTTCAGATTTGTGAATTACGGTGTGATGAGAAAAATAAATTTATCATGTAAAGGAAACGAGTCGACGTTTCAGCTGTCTGAAACCATAACTCCTCGTCCTCAGCTGCAGAGGACAATTGGTAGTCGTGTAATTGATTTCCGGAAACTACCTAAAATATGAATAATATGGCATTATTGCATATGAAATAGTGGGCGAATTGTGTACTTTATTCTATTGATAAGTTGTTGTTTTTTACGTATATTTTTTCATAAAGCACGGCAAATTGACCCAAAAGCAATAACAGCCCACTTTTTAATAACAACTGCAAATTACATGGATAATCACATATCATATGAAAACTATACGCATCAAATGTTCTGCTTACTTTACAATAAATTAAGTCGTGCTGTTCATTTGGCTTATTCATAGAAAATATTGACATGACAGCGAGAACGGTATATTTCACGACAATTTCAATGACGTCATGTTTCTAAGCAACCTCCGAGGGAAGATTGCACCGGGTTACATGTCCCTTGTATTTGAAGCTTTATACACGTTGTTTGATGTCATCGTGCACTTGAATTTGATATCCTAATGTCGATACTTCCAAGCAGTACAAATCACGAATTCGGATTTTGTAATAACGATAGCAGTTTTGCTAATTTGTTACAAGATCTCAACTTTCAATGTTGTCGGTTCACAAACATGCGACTGAGATTGAGTGTCATGGTAACAATGGGTACAGTATATTTCTGGCGACATTCATCATACTGGAGTAACAAGACATGCATCACGCTTTTTGTGATTTTTTTTTACACATTTAGACCTAATTTGCCTGCCACTTATTCTTTGTTAAAATCTTGATTTACTGGCAATAAAGACATAAATAACTGAATACTTAAATAGTGAACTGGATGACTTCCTCGAAGCAGCTTAATGCTGTTGAGATTGAGCTATGGTGGCCACGTAATGTATAGTTATAGGGAACAACCAACCAATTGAAAAAATATATTTTTGAAACAGTCCCTGTGTATAGAAAGTTGAGCCAAGAATAAAATGTCTGGCAGCCACTGATTGGCCAGTATGTTATGAAGTGAGATAATAGATATGTAGCCTGATAGGTAACTATCAATAAGAAATGTTGATATAAATTTCGTAAGTCCGATTGATTTTTTTCCCAAAAGCTCAGGTAATAATAATAAACAGGTAAACATTTAAGATTTTTGAGAATTTTTACTGCGAAATTCACCTATTTTCAAAATGGCTACCCTGGAGAAAATTTGAGCTGAAGGACCCAACTTTTTTTTTTGATTAGGTGTTATATCAGACCCTAAACTTCTGTTATAAACCATAATTGTCATATTGAATTCAAGAATTTGAATGAAATACTCCAAAACGTTAACACTAAAGTCTATGGGAAAACAATTGGTTGGTTGGTCTCTATATACTGTATGCTGACTGTATACATGTTATGTAATGGACTCGGTAACAGTTGACGAATTCACTGTTTCCTGTTCTATAAATGATTAAAACAGGGCATGGACAATTGTGCAAAAGGTATTTTATATATACACATATATCAAATGTGAGGATATCGAGACCAACTGGTGTATATTTTACAAAGCAGTCAATTTTAAAAATTATCATTTTTTTAAGTTTCAGCTTTTTGTGACAACCTGGTGTTTATTTATGGTCGGAGATGAAGACCAGTTGGACTGTCTAGCCATCGCCGTTTCCTACGATCCCGTAATCCGTTTATGCAGACACAGAAGGAGAAGAGCCCGGATGTAATTGATGTATAACAATGAGACGATCCACTTATATCCGAATTTACCTTTCTTAATACGACGCATATGGTCAGAGGCGTCTTCCCTGATGACTGACATCTTCACCGTATTCGGCGAGATTGGGACTGCGAACGGTAGGGTTTCTTTGCGATAACTCAGACTTTCAAACACAATGTCTTTTGTATCGGGCTAATATGACATCACCAGCCTTCAGGTCTAAACAGTATACCACAGACAATAAATAGGTCACGGTTCTTTGTTTAATGATACTACAGTTAAAACCCTACCATTACAGGCGACTAATGACATAAAGGGTAAGATTTCATACCTGCCATATACTTACTATATCTACGGCTGAGGACTGCATGAAAGATAGGGCTTCTGTGTTCATCTCGAACTTTTCTATGTTACCGTAGCCAAAATGTGAGGAACTACGGAAAGGCAGTTAAAGAGATCAGACTCGGTCTAAACTAGTGTTAAAATATCAAAGGGCCGTTAATAACGTCTCGGGTAACCATTTGTATTGTATGTTGTCTTCATGGCCACATATACTATGTGGGACATCGTGCTAATTGGACCTCAATATTTATAATAGCTTTCCTGATTAATGTTGGAATGAAAACAGGTCATGAGTGACATATAAATATGTCACATTGGCAGGATTTCACGACGGAACTAATCCCTTGATACAGATAAAGGCGGTGTATATAGATCAGATATGTTCGTAGTACCAGAAAACTGTGGAGCTAATTATAAGCAAGGATGATAATGAGCGAAGCAGAATTCGAGTTATTGTATCTCAAGAGTGTAACTCACAAAGTTGTAACTCACAAGGGTGTAACTCACAAGGGTGTAAATCACAGGGGTGTTACTCACAATGGTGTTACTCACAAGGTTGTAACTCACAATGGTGTAACTCAAAAGGGTGTTACTCACAAGGTTGTAACTCACAAGAGTGTAACTCACAAGGGTGTAACTCACAAGGGTGTAACTCACAAGGGTGTAACTCACAAGAGTGTAACTCACAAGGGTGTAACTAACAAGAGTGTAACTCACAAGGTTGTAACTCACAAGGTTGTAACTCACAAGGTTGTAACTCACAGGGGTGTTACTCACAAGGTTGTAACTCACAAGGGTGTAACTCACAAGAGTGTAACTCACAAGGGTGTAACTCACAAAGTTGTAACTCACAAGGTGTTAACTCACAGACATGTAACTCACAAAGTTGTAACTCACAAGGCTGTTAGTCACAGACATGTAACTCACAAGGGTGTAACTCACAGGGGTGTAACTCACAAAGTTGTAACTCACAAGGGTGGTACTCACAAAGTTGTAACTCACAAAGTTGTAACTCACAAGGTGTTAACTCACAGACATGTAACTCACAAGGATGTAACTCACAGGGGTGTAACTCACAGGGGTGTGACTCACAAGAGTGTAACTCACAAAGTTGTAACTCACAGAGGTGTAACTCACAAGGGTGTAAGTATGAAGAGTGTTACTCACAAGAAATATATGCCAACGGACCGCGGAATTTATTAAACGAGTTCAATAGTTTGATGTATCACGAATCTTTAGGAGAACAAATTCAGATTTATTTTCTTCCGCGAAAGGCTAATTTAGACCCGAACAAAAAGTTTGTCGTCACCTTAAATGAAATGACGTCTTTACACTTCATGTCACAGTAGTGTTGTTGTAAAGTATTTGACATGTCTGTGTTGCGAGTTCGAAACCTACATGGGGCCGTTGCCAGGTACTGACCGTAGGCCGGTGGTTTTTTCTCCGGGTACTCCGGCTTCCTCCACCTCCAAACCTGGCACGTCCTTAAATGACCCTGGCTGTTAATAGGACGTTAAATAAAAACAAACAAACAGTATTTGAGCGTTACCTCTTTCGGTGATTTCACTAACCGGGATAAACCTGCAGGTTTTTGGAGACTCCGATGAGTCAAGGTATACTTGGAAGATTAAAGACGCCCTGTGCACATCGGCAGCTCAGTAGAGAGCAGAATCCATTCTAATGCAATTATATATGATCTGCAAACCTTTGTTTTGAATCTGATTTCCAAATAAACACATCAATGTATAATAAAATGGGGAAAATACAAATCACATATTAAAATAATGTTATGATTTCCAAATAAATCAGTGGAATTGGAAGGAGTCGGAACGCACCACTTACCTGATTTCGATACGGATTCTATTTATAGTATATATATGTATCTAACTGCTCAATATTTTTCGATAAAATGTATATTATATATTGGCATACCTCTTTTAACAGAAAATATGACTTGACAATTTATTTCTCTCCTGTTTTCGCTTGTCTTCATTTGGTCACTCCAAACCAATAAGACCATGCATTAGTAATCCTAGATGAACATCGTCCATTTAATTAACCAAACAAACCGAAGTTCACATAAATAAGGAAATAGTGTAAATAAAAATATTCGACTGTAAGCGAAACCCCTAATTAAACCCCACACTCAAAACCGTTGTGACAATTTTTGATAACCCCCATTTTTCCATTAGTTTCCATCATGTACGACCCAAAACGTTAACATAGTGTTTAACGAAAAAAAAAATTCATTTTATCTCCCACCCCACTTAAAACTTGGACTTAGCATTCCATACATTTGGGACCATTTGGTTTAAGGCTTACTCCACGTAAAAATATGGAAACATGTCCCTCGCGTTTATTTAAAAAATGATTGATCATTACACGTTTCATCGAAGATATCCAATAAACCCGGAAAAGAGGCCACGGGCCCAAATATCAATCACATCACAGGGGGTTAAAGGGATCAATCTATTTTTACTTTGTAATTTGCGAGTCGCTGGCCAGTAATTTCCGGCTATTTCTCTAGTTCATTTATTGGATTTTTTGTTTTTCAAAAAATGGACCCATCGATTTTCCCTTTTAAAAGTAAAAAAATTTCGACTATACACAAGGTCTCAACATTGCATTTTTTAAACACAAGATGCAAACTTACGCCTTTTACGTAAAAGTTTCCCGCCAAAGTCCCCATTTTGTTCAATTTCCTTTTCCAACGATTTTACAAAAAATCTTCCGTTGATCTTCATGTCAATTAAGACCCCTTCATCCTATATACCCTGGTATATTGCGATGTTTAAAAGACCCGTGACCTACACTGGGCCCGGGATAAAATTTCCCCCTGGTTTGGGACAGGGGCTGGGACAGGAAAAATTGTATTGGACCAGTTTGACTTCCCCTTTTGGGAAAAAAGGGTTTTTAGAGTCACGGGGGTTTTAGATCACGTTAGGAATCAAACCCCCCCATGGTTGAATGTATGGATTTACACATCGGGATATTTTTCCCAAAAACACACGACACCCCTTCAAATTACAGTCCTTGGTGCGCTAACAAGGTCTTCTGTCAGCGTAGTGTTAAATTCTTAAAACAAGGTCAAATTTTTTTCCGTGTATAGTTTTTCAAGGTCGTCATTCTATCAAAGGGGGTTTTGTAATACTCATTTATATTTGAAACCAAAGCTTTTGGTTTTCCCCCATAACAAACATTATTATCTCCAGTAAATTTTAAGTAAAATTATCCGGGGA
>NW_022980949.1:0-12128 GCF_902652985.1 Pecten maximus
ATTAAAGAAACCAACACACTACTTGACAATCTGATGTATACTAGACAATAAATTTAAAGGGCACCTAAACCAAATCTGATAATATACTGACTAATAGATTAAACCCACACACCCACCGACAAATCCGATAGATATACTAGACTAATAGATTAAACCCACACACTACTTGACAAATCTGATAGATATACTAACTAATAGATTAGAACCGACCACACTCAGACAATCTGATAGTAACTAGACTAATAGATTAGACACACAAATACAGACAAATCTGATAGATATACTAGACTAATAGATTAAACCCACACACACCGACAAATCTGATAGTATACTAGCTAATAATTAGACCCACACACTACCTGACAAATCTGATAGATATACTAACATGATTAGACCACACACTACAGACAAATTATAGATATACTAGACCAATAATTAGACCCACCACTACAGACAATATGATGATATACTAGACAATAGATTAGACTGACACACTACAGACAAATCTGTAGATATTTCTAGACCCAATAGATAACCACACACTACAGATAATCTATAGATATACAAACTAAAAAGATAGACCACACAACTTATACAAATCTGATAGATATACTAGACTAATATATTAGACAAAAAACACTACTCCTGAGAAATCTGTAGATATACTAGACTAATATTATAGCTGACACACTACAGACAAATCTGATAGATATACTAAACTAGACTAATAATTAAACCCACAAAACCCACAACAAATCGATAGATTAATACAACTAATAGATTAAACCACACACTACTCTGACAAATCCGTAGATATCTAGACTATAGATTAAACCCACACACTACTCTGACAAATCTGATAGATATACTAGACTAATAGATTAAACCGACACACTACTGACAATTTGATAGATATACTAGACTATAGATTAAACCGACACACTACAGATATTATCTGATTAGATATACTAGACTAATAGATTAGACCCACACACTACAGACAAATCTGACAGATATACTAATACTAATAGATTCCACCACCTACTTCATGACAAATCTGATCGATAATACTAGACTAATAGATTAGACTGACACACACTACATACAATCTGTAGATATCAGACTGAGATAGATTAAACCACACACCACAGACCCAATCTGATAGATATACCAGACTAATAGATTAAACCCACACACTACTCTGAAAATCCGATAGATTACTAGACTTATAGATATTAAACCCACCACTACTCTGACAATCTGATAGATATACTAGACTAATAGATTTAGACCGACACACTTACTGACACATTTGATAGATATCTAGACTAATAGATTAAACCGACACACTACAGATATTAATCTGATAGATATCCTAGACTCATAGATTTAGACCCACACACTACGCTGACAAACTGATCATATACTAGAACTGAATAGATTAGACTGACACACTACTCTGACAATCTGATATCTATACTAGACTAATAGATATACCGACACACTTCCCTTACATGACAAATCTGATAGACTATACTAGTAATCGAGTAGACCCCACACACTACAGACAAATCTGCTAGATATCGCTAGACATAGATTTAGACCCACCACTACATGACAAAGTTATGATAGACTACTATAACTGGAACTAATAGATTAGACTGCACACTACAGACAAATATGATGATATACTAGACTAATAGATTAGATGACCACATCTACAAGACAAATCTGGTCTAGATATACTAGACCCAATAGATTAAACCCACACACTCAGACATAAATCTGATAGATCGAATACTAGACTAATTCGATTATGAAACCCACTACACTAACGATCACAATCTGATATGATATACTAAACAATATATTGACAGACACAACTACTCTGAGAATCTTATAGATATACTAGACTAATATTTTAGACGGACACACTACAGAAATCTGATAGATTACTAGACTAATAGATGAACACCCACACAACCACAACAAATCTAATCGATATACCATACTAATAGATTCAACCCACAACACTACTCTGACAAATCCGCTAGATATATAGACTTATATGCTTAAACCACACACTACTCTGACAAATCTGATAGATATACTAGACTAATAGATTAGACGGACACACTACTGACACTTTGATAGATATCCTTACTAATAGATTTAAACCGCACACTACTATATTAAGCTGATAATATACTAAACTATAGATTAGACCCACAGACACACACTACAGACCAAATCTGATAGACTTAGTCCGTGACTAATAGATTAGACCTCACACACTACTCTGACAATCGATCGATATAAACTAGACTAATATATTAGACTGGACACACTACTCTGACAAATCCTGATAGAATATACTAGAATAATAGATTATACCGACACACTCCGACAAATCTAATAGATATCTAACCTGATGATTTACACCCACACGCTAACAGACATATCTGATGATATATTAGTACTCATAAATTAGACTGACAACATCTGACAAATCTGATAATTCACCATAATATATTAGACTGGGACACACTACAGACCAATCTGAAAGATCTACTTAACTACTGATTATGACCAACCACTACTCTGACAACTCTGATAGATGCTACTAGACTAATGATTATAATCTGACACACTACTCTGACAAATCTGATAGATCAATACTAAGACTTAAATATATTAGACCACACACTACAACAAATCTGATACGATATACTCGACCAATAGCTTAGAACCCACACTACAACAATATGATCGATATACTAGACTATAGTTAGACTGACACACACTAACAGATAAATCTGATAGAGTGAGACTAGACTAATAGATTAGACTGACAACACTACAACAGACAATCTATAGATATACTAGCCAAATATATTAAACCCACCACTACAATAAATCTGAAGATATACCTAAGACTATATATGAGACCCACACACTACTATTAACAAATCTGATAGATATACTAGACTATTATATCTAGACAGACACACTACTCTGATAAATCTGATAGATATAGATCCTAATATATTAGACTGCCCCACTACAAGCAGACAAATCTGATAGATAACTAGACTAATAGTTAAACCCCACACCACAACAAATCTGATAGATATAACCAGACTAATAGATTAAACCCACACACTACTCTGAACAAATCCTATAGATATACAGACTTATAGATTAAACCACACACTACTCTTGACACTCTGATAGATATACCTAGACTATGATTAGACCGACACACTACTGCTGACAATTTGAAGATATACAGACTACAGATAAACCGAACACACTACAATATTAATCTGATAGATACTACTAGACTAAGTTAGATTAGACCCACACACCTACAGACAAATCTGACAGATCTCTAGACTAATAGATTAGACGCACACTACTCGACAATTCTGATATATATACTAACTACATAGATTATACCCGACACACTACGACCAATCTGATAGATATACTAGACTAATAGATTAGACCCACACATGCTAACAGACAAATCATAATGTAGAATTCTACTAGACCAATAGATTAGAACCCACACACTACAGACAAATATGATAGATATCTGTACTAATAGATTAGACTGACAACACTACAGACAAATATGATAGATTACTAGACTAATGATTAGACTGACACACTACAGACAAATCTGATAGATCTACTAGACCCAAAGATTAAACCCACCACACCTACAGATAAATCTGATAGCTAATACTAGACTAATAGATTAGACCCCCACCTAATATACAAATCTATAGGATATACTAGACTAATATATTAGACATAACACTAACTCTGAAATCTGATAGATATACTAGACTAATAGATTAGACCGCACACTACGGACAATTTGATAGATATACTAGACTAATAGAATTACAACCGAACAGACACTACAGAATTAAGCTGATATATCTCCTACACTACTAGATTAGACCCACACACTACAGACAAATCTGATAGTATACTAGACTAAGAGATTTAGACCCACACCACTACGTGACAATCTGATTCGATAAACTATACTAATAGATTAGACTGGACAACCGACTCTGACAAATCTGATAGATTATACTACACTATGATTATACCGACACAACAACAGACAAATCTAATAGATATACTAGACTGATAGATTAAACCCAACAGCTACAGACATATCTGATCGTATACTAACTAATAAATTAGACTGACACTCCTGGACAAATCTGATAATTAGACTAATATAATGAGACTGAAACCTACAGACAAATCTGAAAGATATACTAGACTAATAGATTAGACCAACACATCTCTCCTGACAAATCTGATAGATATAACTAGACTAATAGATGGACTGAACCAGCACTCCTGACAATCTGATAGATATACTAGACTAATAGATTAGACCACACACTAACAGACCAAATCTGATAGATATCTAGACCAATAGATTAGAGCCCACACACTAAGACAAATAGATAATAATACTAACTCATAGATGAGACTGACCCACTACAGATAACTGATAGATATACTAGACTAATAGATTAGACTGAACCACTACAGACCAATCTTGATAGATATACTAGACCAATTAGATTAAACCCACACACTACAGATAAATCTATAGATATACCAGACTAATAGATTAGACCCACACACTACTATAACAAATCTGATAGATATCCTAGACTAAATATAATTAGACAACACACTACTCTACGAAATCTGATAGATATACAGACTAATATTTGCTTACCACTTACAGACAAATCTGTAGAGTATACGAGACTAATAGATTCAACCCACACACACAGACAAATCGTGATAGATATAACCAGACTATACATTAAATAAACCACACACTACTCTCGACAAATCCGATAGATATCTAAACTTTTAGAAGTAAACCCACACACTACTGCTGACAAATCTGAATAGATCTACAGACTAATAGATTAGACCGTGACACCTACTGACAATTTGATAGATATACTTAGACGAATATATTAAACCGAACACACTCTACAGATATTAATCTGATAATTACTAGACTAATAGATTAGACCCCCACACTACAGACACATCTGACAGATATACTAGACTAATAGATTAACTGACAACACTACTCACTCTGACAAATTCTGATATATTACTAACTAATAGATTATACCGACACAGCTACAGACAAATCCTGATAGATATACTAGACTAATAGTTTAGACCACACACTACAGACAATCTGCTAGATATAATAGACCAATAGATTCGACCCCACACTACAGACAAATATGATAGAATATACTGGACTAATAGTTATACTGACACTTACACACTACAGACAATATGATAAATATACTCGACAATAGATTAGAACTGACACACTACAACAGACAAATTTATAGATATACTAACCAATAGATTAAACCCACACACGTACAGATAAATCTGATAGATATACTAGACAATAGATTAGACCCACAACTACTATAACAAATCTGACTAGATATACTAGACTACTATATTAGACACCCACACACTACTCTGAGAAATCTGAATAGATTACTAAGACTAATTTTAGACTATACACCTACAGACAATCGGAGAGATATACTAGAACTAAAGATTAAACCCACACACCACATACAAATCTACTAGATATGCCAGACTAATAGATTAAATCCACACACTACTCTGACAAATCCGATAGATAATAGACTAATAGATTAGAAGACCGAGACACTCTGACAAATTGATAGATATACTAGACTAATAGATTATGATAGACTGACACCGACAGACAAATATGATAGATATACTAGACTAATAGATTAGACTGACACACCCTACAAGACAAATCTGATAGATATACTAGACCATAGATTCAACCCCCACAACTACATAAAATCTGATAGATTACTAGACTAATAGATTAGACCCACACATACATAACAAATCTGATAGATATACTAGACTAATATATTAGACAGAACACACTACTCTGCGAATCTGATAGATATACTAGACTAATAGATTGACCGACCAACACTACTGACAAATGATAGATATACTAGACTAATAATTAAACCGACCACTACAGATATTAATCTGATAGATTACTAAACACTCATAGATTAGACCCACACACTACATACACATCTGATAGATATCTATACTAATCGATAGACGCCCCACAACTACTCGACAAATCTGATCTGATATACATACTAATATTTAGTACTGACACTACACTACTCTGACAAATCTGATAGATTATACTACACTACTGATATAACCGACCCCTACAGACAATCTAATAGATTACTAGACTGCTAGATTAAACCCACAGCTACAGACATATCTGATAGATATACTAGACTAATAAATTAGACTGACACATCTGACATATCTGATAAATTAGACTAATATATTAGACTGACACACTACAGACAAATCTGAAAGATATACTAGACTAATAGATTAGACCAACACACTACTCTGACAAATCTGATAGATATACTAGACTAATAGATTTAGACTGACACACTACACTGACAAATCGGATAGATATACGCGACTCATAGATTAGCTATACCCACCACTACGACAAATCTGAATCGATATACTAGACCATAGATTAGACCCCCCACACTACAGACAAATATGATATATATACTAAACTAATAGAATTAGACTGACACCTACAGATAATCGATAGATATACTACGCAATAGATTAGACTTGACACACTACAGACAAATCCGCATAGATATACTAAGACCAATAGATTAAAACCCCACACACAGAAACTCTGATAGATATACCAGACTATAGAATGAGACCCACACACGACTATAAACAAATCTGATGAATGATACTAGACTAATATATTGACTGGACACACTACAACAGACCAATCGATAGATATACTAGACTAATAGATGAAACCCACACACCACGCCAAATCTGATAGATATACCAGACTAATAGATTAACCCACCCACCTACTCTAATCTGACAAATCCCGATAATATACTAGACTTATACATTAAACCCACACAGTACTCTGACAAAATCTGATAGAATATACAGACTGAATATTTAAGACTGACACACTACAGACAAATCTGATAGATATACCAGACGAATAGATAAAACCCACACCACAGACAAACGATAATATACCAGACTAATAGATTAAACCCACCCACTACTCTGACAAATCCTATAGATATCCTGACTTATAGATTAAACCCCACCTACTCTGACCAATCTGATAGATAGACTAGACTGAATAGATTAGACCGACACACTACTCGACAAATTTGATAGATATACTAGACGAATAGATTAAAACTCGACACCTACGATATTAATTCTGATAGATATACTAGACTAATAGATTAAGACCCACACAACTACAGACAAATCTGACAGATAATACTAGACTAATAGATGGACTGGACACACGACTCTGACAAATCTGATATATATATCTAGAACTAATAGATTATACCGACACACGTACGACAATCTGATAGATATACTAGACTAATAGATTAGACCCACACACTACAGACAAATCTGATAGATCTACTAGACGCAATAGATTAGACCCACAGCACTACAGAACAATATGATAGATATACTTGGACTAATAGATTAACTGACACACTACATGACATATGATAAATATACTAGACTAATAGATTAGACCTGCACACTACAGACAAATCTGATAGATATACTAGAACCATAGATTAACCCACACACTACATATCAAATCCTGATAGTATACTAGACTATAGATTAGACCCCCAAAAAACCCACACACTACTATAACAAATCTGAATAGATATACTAGACTAATATATTAGACCGACCCACGACTCTGAGAAATCTGATATATATACTAGCTAATATTTAGACTGACACACTACAGACAAATCTGATAGATCACTAGACTAATAGATTAAACCCACACCCCACCACGACAAATCTAATAGATATACCACGCTAATAGATAACCCACATCATCTACTCTGACAAATCCGATAGAGACATAGATTATAGATTAAACCCACACACTACCTCTTGACCAAATCTGATAGAGATACTGACTAATAGATTAGACCGACACACTACGGAACAAATTTTGATATATATCTAGACTAATAGTTTAAACGACACACTACCTATATTAACTGATGATATACTAAACTAATAGATTAGACCCACACCACAGACAAATCTGATAGATAACTAGACTATAGATTAGACCCACACACTACTCTGACAAATCTATTCGATATACTAGAAAAACCTAATAGTAGAACTGACACACTACCTGACAATCTGATAATATCACACATAATATTATACCCGACACACTACGATGCGAAACTAATAATATACTAACTGATAGCTTAAACCGACACGCTACAGAACATATCTGATAGCTATACTAACTAATAATTAGAAACTTGACACAATCTGACAATCTGATCATTAGACTATATATTAGACTGACACACTACGACAAATCTGAAAGATATACTAGACTAATAGATTAGACCACAAACCACTACTCTCTGACAAATCTGATAGATATACTTAGACAATAGATTAGACTTGACACACTACTCTGACAAAATCTGATAGATTATACTAGATAATAGATTAGGACCCACACCTACAGACAAATCGATAGATTTATACTAGACCAATAGATTGACCCCCACACTACAGACAAATATGATAGATATACAGACTAATAATAGAGGACACAAACTACAGATCAATCTGATAGATTACTAACTAATACATTAGACTGACACACTACAGGACCAAACTTGATAGATTACTAGACCAATAGCTTCACCCCACACTACAGATAAATCTGATAGATATACCAGACTAAATAGAGTAGACCCACCCACTACTATAGAACAAATCTGATAGATATACTAAGACTAATAGATTTAACCGACACACTACCAGACAAATCTGATAGATATACTAGACTAAATAGATTAACCCACAACACTACAGACAAATATAGATATACTAACTAATGATTAGACTAACACTACAGATAAATCTGATAGATATACTAGACTAATAGATTAGACCCACACCTACTAGAAAATCTGATAGATATACTAGACTAATAATTAGACCCACACACCACTACCTAAAACAATCTATAGATATACTTAGACTAAAATTAGACTGACACACTAACAACAACTGATAGATATACTAGACTAATAGATTAAAACCCACACACCACAGACAAATCTGATAGAATTATACCAGACTAATAGATTAAAACCCACACACTACTCTGACAAATCCGATAGATATACTAGACTTATAGATTAAACCCACACACTACTCTGACAAATCTGATAGATATACTAGACTAATAGATTAGACCGACACACTACTGACAAATTTGATAGATATACTAGACTAATAGATTAGACCGACACACTACAGATATTAATCTGATAGATATACTAAACTAATAGATTAGACCCACACACTACAAGACAAATCTGATAGATATACTAGACCTAATAGATTAGACCCACACACTACTCTGAACAAAATCTGATTCGATATACTAGACTAATAGATTAGACTGACCCACACTACTCTGACCAACTCTGATAGATATACTAGCTAATAAGAGCATTATAAACCGACACAACTACAGACAAATCTGATAGATTACTAGACTAATAGATTAGACCCCACACTACAACAAATCTGATAGATATACTAGACCCTTCAATATATTAGACAGACACACTACTCTGAGAAATCTGATAGATATACTAGAACTATATATTAGACTGACAGCACTACAGACAAATCTGGTAAGATAATACTGACTAATAGATATGAAACCCCACACACTACAGACAAATCTGATAGATATCTAGACTAATAGATTAACCCACCACACTACTCTGACAAATCTGATAGATATACTAGACTAATAGATTAAACCCACACACTACTCGACAATCTGATAGATATACTAGACTAATAGATTAGACCCACACACTACTGACAAAATTTGATAGACTTATAGACTAACTAAAGATTAATCCGACAATCTACAGATATAATCTGATAGATATACTAGACTAATAGATTAGAACCACTACTACACATACAGACAAATCTGATAGATATACTAGACTAATAGATTAGACCCACACACTACTCTGACAAATCTGATCGATATACTAGACTAATAGATTAGACCGACACACTACAGACAAATCTGATAGATATACTAGACTAATAGATTAACGCCACAACTACAGACAAATCTGATAAATATACAGACTAATAGATAGACTGACACACTACAAAAACCTGATACATATACTAGACTAATAGATTATAGACCACACTAACTCAGACAAATATGATAGATATACTAGACTAATAGATTAGAAGACCGACACACTACTGACAAATTGATAGATATACTAGACTAATAGATTAACGACACACTACAGATAATTAATCTGATTAGATATACTAGACTAAATGATTAACCCACACCAAATAAATCAGAAGAACAAAATCTAGTGTAGATAAATTAACTACAACCTAATAGATTACAGACCAAACACTACTCTAGACAAATCTGATAGATATACTAGACTACTAGATTAAAACAACCGACACACTACAGACAAATCTGAAATAGATATACTAGACTAAAAATAGATTAGACCCACACACTACAGACAAATTGATAGATATACTAGACTAATAGATTAGACTGACACACTACAGATTAAATCTGATAGCTAACTAACTAATAGATAAGATCTGAACACCAACTACAGACAAATCTGATAGATATACCTAGACAATAGATTAACCCACACACTACAGACAAATCTGATAGATATACTAGACTAATAGATTAAGACCACACCTACATAAGAAAATTCTGATAGATTATACATAAGAACTAATTGATAGATCCGACTAACACTAACCCTCGAGAATCTGATAGATATACTAGACTAATAGATTAGACCACACACTACTACAGATCTAAATCATGATAGCCATACTAAACTAATTAGATATAAACATCACACACCACGACAAATCAAATGATATACTAGACTAAATGATTAAACCCACACTACTCTGACAAATCGATAGATATACAGACTTAATAGATTAAAACCCACAAACTATATTGACAAATCTGATAGATATACTAGACTAAATAGATTAGACAAGATAACCACAACTACTGACAAAATTGATAGATATACTAGACTAATAGATTAAACCGACACACTAGACAATTGATATAATCATCTGATAGATATACTAGACTAAATGATAGATAACGACTAATACCACACTACAGACCAAATCTGAATAGATAATACTAGACTAATAGATTAACCCACACACTACTTGACAAATCTGATCGATATACTAGACTAATAGATTAGACTGACCAGACACTACTCTATTGACACATCTGATAATAATACTAGACTAATAGATTAACCGACACACTACAGACAAATCTGATCGATATACTAGACTAAATAGATTAGACACACACGCACAGACAAATCTGATAGATATACTAGACTAATTAGATTAAGACCCACAACTACTACGACAAAATATGATAAGATATAACTGAGACTAATAGATTAGACTGACCCCACACTACAGACAAATATGATAGATATACTAGACTAATAGATTAGACGACCACAACTGGCACAAATCTGAATAGATATACTAGACAATGATTAAAACCCACCACTACAGATAAATCTATAGATATACTAGACTAATAGATTAGACCACACACTACTAACAATCTGATAGATATACAACAAAGATTGAACCCACCATACAGACAAAATTGAAAAATATAGATAATGATTAACACACACTAAGACAAATTGATAGTTACTAACTAATAATTGACGACACCACAGACCTTATTACTGCTTGATAGAAACCCCCAGATAAAATTAGACCAATAGATTAGACCCACACACTAAAACAAATTGATGAAACCGACTAATAATTAGACCCTC
>NW_022980950.1:0-12100 GCF_902652985.1 Pecten maximus
AAAATCTGTTATATTATTAGCCTTGTACATTTTTTTTTATGTAAATTTCCTAATTGTAATTTGACTTGTATTTTTTTTTATGCTTATTTAGTTTCAGATTTGTATAGATAATTCAATTATTGTAGAATTGTAATATTTTTCAAAAGTTGTATCTGTTCCAGGTTTAGTTAGTAGTAATAGTTTTTGTTTATATTTTATCTTACTTAGAATAGCTATGCATATATTGTATTGGATTTTTTTTATAATTGTTATTATACAACAAATAGAGTTGACCCTATTTTTTACCTGTGTTAGTATTCCATATTGAAACAGACTATAACTAAACTTCAAAGAACTTCCTATAGAAACACCTTCCTTTGTCTTTACCAGAGTTGGTGTTCGGGGAATGAGCCCCACCAGACAATCTTTCGCCTTGTTCAGAATGCCCGATCATACATTCGTACCACCTTCCTCCCCGCTGCCACGTCCATCTTTTTGTTGCCTGTCTTGGTTGACCCGACACGGTCAACTATACCAGCATCACATCAGTGATGTATCGCCCAGCCCTTGCTGACTTCCGTAGAGCTATTGTATCATTTCGCTTTCGGTCAGCCATAGTCCTAATTGTGTTCGCTGTGGGTTGTTGGCCACAGCTTTTCAGCACTACATTGGCTTTCGTTCAGGTTACCATCTGGACCAAGGGAGACAATTGCTTCAGGTGCAGGCATCTCTCATATGCAAACAATGTTATTAAAGAGGCTTACCCGCAGACGGACCGGTAAACGGCACATCTCCGAACAATAAATAAACTTCAGTACACGTTTCTATGTGACAAAATTAGAGGCTTTTCGACTTTATTTCTTGAAAACAATTACAGAATATGTATTTAAAAGACGTTTTAAAACTCAACCTGAGAGGGAAATGTATGGAATATAACGGCAAATCTTCTTTGTAAATCGCCGCTGCCTTTGAAGTTATCACCGTGCGGCACTGTGCACGTGCTTGTTTCTTTGATGTGTCAATCAAATTAGACTCCACTTTATAGCGGGGACTTATTGCGGGTTGCGATTAAATAAACAATATTTAAAAAATGAGGTTTTAATATCACTTTTCAGCGTTTTATAGGAAAATAAAATGAAAAACTCAACAATTTCAACAATCTGTCATGTGTAAAAAATCTTTTTCTATTAGCCAATTTTTCTGATCTCTCTGCGGTTAAGCCTCTTTAAATAAATACTTTAGATCTATTTTAAATTGTTTTTCCTTTGTTGTGTAGCTCGATCGGTTGAGGGTAAGAAAAGGAAAGCCACATGTTTCGGATTCATCGACATAAATCTGATTTCTCGTATTCTGCTTTACACATATATAATAGAATAAGAGAAGATTAAACTTTCTTTGAGGAGGTGACACAGAAATCCGAAACCCTCGAGGTCGTATTCAAGGTTGTACAATGTATATAACCCCAGGCTTTTCCGAGGGTCAGACAATAGGGGAAAAAAAAAAAAAATACCTATCGGGTTGGAGAGATTTCTTTGTCACACACTTAAGGTAACGATTCTCTTAATCATAAATGAACGTGGGACATAATTATAAGACAACAAGGGAGATAATGATAATTTAGTAGTGGCTACTTACATTGTACCTAATATTATCCTCAAGCTGCGATTTTGCCATAAGTTCTACCTAGATGGCTCTCCCGGTTACATTTAATAACGTATATGATGTATTACCATAGAAACGACAGTGTAAAGACAGACTTAATCCTGATTATCTGTGGGATCAAAATCTTCTTACTAGGTAATTCAAACTCCTTCGAGGGGCATTGTATTAATTTGATTAAAGATAGCATGACATATATATGTATTACTCAATTAAATATGGATCTTTCTCTTTCACTTGTTACTGAACCTCATCCATCCTGTGTTAGTTATACTCAGAGCTGGTAAGAAGGATATACATGTATCATGGTACTTTTGTAGGAAACGTCAACACTAACAATTTGGTATGTATTTCTCTGAGTGACCATTAAAGGGTTATGATGAGGTGTTTTGGGGTGACTATTAAAGGGTTTAAATTAAGTGCTTGGGGTGACTATTAAAGTGTTATGACTAAGTGTGACCATTAAAGAGCTACGATATAATGATTTGGGTGACTATTAAAGGGTTATGATAAAGTGTTTGGGGTGACCATTATAGGGTTAAGATAAAGGGATTTGGGGTGATCATTAAAGGGTTATGATAAAGTGTTTGGGGTGACCATTATAGGGTTACAATTAATTGTTTAGGGTGTCCATTGTAGGGTTATGATTAAGTGCTTGGGGTGACCATTATAGGGTTATATTTCAATTTCTACTCAAGTTGGACTCGATGAAACTACCAAACTTAATCTGTTTCATTTGCTCATGAATTTGACCAGATTAACACTGATCAGTGCGTATGAATACATGGTTAAAATCCTTCCGCGGAACTATTTCACTTTTTCTACATTGTTGTTATAAACATGGATTAATTATTAAAATTATCAAATTGATAATGTATTCTTGTATTTTATGAAAGACCTGATATGCTAGATACTTTTTTTTTGACAAAATAATGCTGTTTTTAATCCTAAAATTGCGGACTATTTTACTCGACCGACAAGACATGCACAATCCGGAACTCCTCGGAATTTTCCGCATTTAGACTTGCACCAGCTACAAGATATTAATATCTAGACCGACTTTTTTATTCGAAAAAAAACCCAAAAAACAATTGAAATATAGGGATTGAATCTAGATTTGGTCGATTTCATGGGGTCATGAATTGAGTTGCTCTTGAGACAAATTCAACATGAACTGCTCTTCGCAGTTCATGTTGAATTTGTCTCAAGAGCAACTCAATTCATGACCCCATGAAATCGACCAAATCAAGATTCAATCCTTAAATGATAAAGTGTTTGTGGTGACCATTACAGGGTTATGATAAAGTGTTTGTGGTGACCATTAAAGGGTTATGATAAAGTGTTTGTGGTGACTATTAAAGGGTTATGATAAAGTGCTTGGAGATGACCATTATAGGGTTAAGATAAAGGGATTTGGGGTGATCATTAAAGGGTTATGATAAAGTGTTTGGGGTGACCATTATAGGGTTACAATTAATTGTTTAGGGTGTCCATTATAGGGTTATGATAAAGTGTTTGTGGTGACCATTAAAGGATTATGATGAGGTGTTTTGGGTGACCATTAAAGGTAATGATAAGGTGTTTCGGGTGACCTTTAAAGGGTTATGATGAGGTGCTTGGGGTGACCATTAAAGGGTTATAATTGTTTGTGGTGGCCGTTAAAGGGTTATAATTAAGTGTTTTGGTTGACCATTAAAGGGTTAAAATAAAGTGCCCGGGGTGACCATTAAAGGTTTATGATAAAGTGTTTGAGGATGACCATTAAAGAGTTATGATAAAGTGTTTGGGATGACCATTAAAGAGTTATGATAAAGTGTTTGGGATGACCATTAAATGGTTATAATTAAGTGTTTGGGTGACCATTAAATTGTTATAATTAAGTGTTTGGGTGACCATTAAATGGTTATAATTAAGTGTTTGGGTGACCATTATACGGTTACGATTAATTGTTTAGGGTGTCCATTGTAGGGTTATGATAAGTAGTTTTTGGGTGACCATTAAAGGGTTATGATTAGGTGTTTCGGGTGACCATCAAAGGGTTATAATTAAGTGCTTGGGGGTGACCGTTAAAGGGTTATGATTATGTGTTTGGGGTGACCGTTATAGGATTATGATAAAGTGTTTGGGGTGACCATAATAGGGTTATGATTAGGTGTTTGGGGTGATCATTAAAGGGTTATAATTAAGTGTTTTGGGTGATCATTAAAGGGTTATAATTAAGTGTTTGGGTTGACCATTAAAGGGTTATGATTAAGTGTTTGGGGTGACCATTATAGGGTTATAATTCAGTGTTTGGGGTGATCATTAAGGGGTTATGATTAGGTGTTTGGGGTGACCGTTAAAGAGTTATGATGAAGTGTTTGGGGTTTCCATTATAGGGTTATGATTAAGTGTTTGTTGGATGAATATGCCAGATTTGAAAACAAAGGTTGATGGAAAATAATCATGCATTGATAACAGACGGACGAGTGCAGATGTTAATTATCAAAACACATTGGTGGGTAAAGAATAGCTTTAAAACATGACTACTGTGATACTCTGCAAATGATTCCTTACAACTGAAAACCTAAAAATGATGTTAAAAGAAGGTATGGTTACAAAATTTACTGGAAACACGTTTCTGAAATGTATCAACAAGTAGACGGAAACGTGTGTAGATATTGTTTTGAAAAATATTTAATATATGTATTATCTTAATTGATATATGTTTTACCGCCTACTAAAGTGGTGCCATTGAGATGAGTTCAAACATAGAAAGTGTATCCGACATTCGTTAATATTAGATTCATGAAATTCAAACCGGATTCTAT
The DNA here is from genome assembly GCF_902652985.1 of Pecten maximus. Classification (NCBI taxonomy): domain Eukaryota; kingdom Metazoa; phylum Mollusca; class Bivalvia; order Pectinida; family Pectinidae; genus Pecten; species Pecten maximus. Next base: position 4,449 of record NW_022980950.1, read on the forward strand.
AATATTGCCGAGAATATAAGAAATGTAAAAGGCCCCAACTTCATCTAGGTTTCTTACCTATAGGGATAATTTTGAGTTTGCTAAATATTATTCGATCCAAGAAAGCAAATATTAGTTCAGGAACTACAGATTGTTCTGTTTGGACCATTGTGAATTAATTTCAGGTACACTATGAGAAAGAAATACACGTGCTTCATATTATAAACTGAATTCTGACACGTGGGATTCATCAGGATAATGTATAAGGGAGACGCATGCCAAGACCTTATGGATTGTTTCCTTACTTATTTTAAGTGTCAGTGTAGAGCCTGCAAAATTGGTGATATAAGTGGCACTTACAATTCACAACCGTTATATGTAAACAAAGCACAAGTGTTAGAGAAGCCTACACTAACAACGTATTTGTCTTTTAAGGTGTCCTACCATAAACCCGGGTGTCAGACCCGACGTTGTGGTATCGAGGAGGCATCATAATGCTAAGCAGATATAGTGTAACTCTGCAACGGCATGCTACAGAAAGCCCTGTAAATATGTTACAATATACGACCATTCCAAGTATCCATTATATTAAACGACCATGTATGTTTATAACATAATACATTACGATCCTTTAGAGTGCCATGTCTCCCACAAAGAGTAATTATGATTGATTTAAAACAACAATAGTTAGTTAGAATCATCTGACTAGTATCAAACCACTTTATTATACTGAAGCGTATCATCTATATTTATACATTTACATTAAAGTGGAGATATAGTCTTTCGGAATAATTAAGATAGGTTGTTGTATAATCTTATAGAGGATATGATGTTACATACATCGCGCCATTACTGCCCTCTACGAATGTCTTTTAAACGCAAAGTTCAAACAAATACATTGTAAACTTTATCTCTTTTACAACAATTGCGAAACAAGATATATAAACTTATATTAGTCATGCTCGTTGGCGCGGATGGAAGCGCGCGAGGGATCGTGCTGTGGGAGGAAACCGGAGTATCCGGAGAAAACCCACGTGGTCGGACAGGTGTCCCCTAACCGTTTTATGTCCGATCAGAGAATCGAACTCCGGCCGACTGAAAGACAATTGTATATGTTACCATTGTTCCCGACTTCCACAAGAAGTTCCATCGTAAGAGAGGATAACGTTCAAGGACGCTGTCATTGGTTTTGCAATTGTTATGTATTAACTGGGTACCGTGGGTACTATTTCACTTATGTCGTAACAAGCAATGTATACTCTGTCAACGTTGTAGCATCTTTAGTGAGGAAAATAACAAATTGGAATATGGATGGTTAAACCGAAATGCATACCGAAAAAATCGCGAAGTAGTTTGTGTAAAATATAATTATGACATTTCGGGAGAAACCAATGAAGTAGAGTACTGTATGAGTGAGGTTTCGCTATATAGTAAAGATGATTATGTACTGGATTGCAGTTTTTGATATGAGTTTGAATCCAGCCGTAAAGATGCGCAGGTCAAGCGGAATTGACTCTATACTTATCACTGTGTAAAGTGTGACCATTATTTGAAATGTAAGTTTTAAATTTGACGATGCATTATGTAAGAATTAATTTTCTTCATGATTCGCCACAGAAATAAGCTGTTGTTGGGCACCACGCGCAAGCCCTAGTGATATTACTGTAATCACTGTACGTAACACACCCTAGTGATGTTGCTGTAATCACTGTACGTAACACACCCTAGTGATATTGCTGTAATCACTATATGTAACACACCCTAGTGATGTTACTGTAATCACTGTACGTAACACACCCTAGTGATATTGCTGTAATCACTATATGTAACACACCCTAGTGATATTGCAGTAATCACTGTACGTAACACACCCTAGTGATGTTGCTGTAATCACTGTACGTAACACACCCTAATGACATTGTTGTAATCACTATACGTAACACACCCTAGTGATATTGCTGTAATCACTATATGTAACACACCCTAGTGATGTTACTGTAATCACTGTACGTAACACACCCTAGTGATGTTACTGAATCACTATACGTAACACACCCTAGTGATATTGCAGTAATCACTGTAAGTAACAAACCCTAGTGATGCTGCTGTACTCACTGTATTTAACATACCCAAGTGATGTTTCTGTAATCACTGTACGAAACACAACCCGGTGTTGTTACTGTAATCACTGTACGTAACACATCCTAGTGATGTTGCTGTAATCACCATACGTAACACACCCTAGTGATGTTGCTGTAATCACTATACGTAACACACCCTAGTGATATTGCAGTAATCACTGTACGTAACACACCCTAGTGATGTTACTGTAATCACTGTACGTAACACACCCTATTGATGTTGCTGTAATCACTGTACGTAACACACCCTAGTGATATTGCAGTAATCACTATACGTAACACACCCTAGTGATATTGCAGTAATAACTGAACGTAACACACCCTAGTGATATTGTTGTAATAACTGAACGTAACACACCCTAGTGATGTTGCTGTAATCACTGTACGTAACACACCCTAGTGATATTGCAGTAATCACTATACGTAACACACCCTAGTGATATTGCAGTAATAACTGAACGTAACACACCCTAGTGATATTGCAGTAATAACTGAACGTAACACACCCTAGTGATATTGTTGTAATAACTGAACGTAACACACCCTAGTGATATTGTTGTAATAACTGAACGTAACACACCCTAGTGATATTGCAGTAATAACTGAACGTAACACACCCTAGTGATATTGCAGTAATAACTGAACGTAACACACCCTAGTGATATTGTTGTAATAACTGAACGTAACACACCCTAGTGATATTGCAGTAATAACTGAACGTAACACACCCTAGTGATATTGCAGTAATCACTATACGTAACACACCCTAGTGATATTGCAGTAATAACTGAACGTAACACACCCTAGTGATGTTGCAGTAATAACTGAACGTAACACACCCTAATGACATTGTTGTAATCACTATACGTAACACACCCTAGTGATATTGCTGTAATCACTATATGTAACACACCCTAGTGATGTTACTGTAATCACTGTACGTAACACACCCTAGTGATGTTACTGAATCACTATACGTAACACACCCTAGTGATATTGCAGTAATCACTGTAAGTAACAAACCCTAGTGATGCTGCTGTACTCACTGTATTTAACATACCCAAGTGATGTTTCTGTAATCACTGTACGAAACACAACCCGGTGTTGTTACTGTAATCACTGTACGTAACACATCCTAGTGATGTTGCTGTAATCACTATACGTAACACACCCTAGTGATGTTGCTGTAATCACTATACGTAACACACCCTAGTGATATTGCAGTAATCACTGTACGTAACACACCCTAGTGATGTTACTGTAATCACTGTACGTAACACACCCTATTGATGTTGCTGTAATCACTATACGTAACACACCCTAGTGATGTTGCTGTAATCACTGTAGGTAACACAACCTAGTGATGTTACTGTAATCACTGTACGTAACACACCCTATTGATGTTGCTGTAATCACTGTACGTAACACACCCTAGTGATATTGCAGTAATCACTATACGTAACACACCCTAGTGATATTGCAGTAATAACTGAACGTAACACACCCTAGTGATATTGTTGTAATAACTGAACGTAACACACCCTAGTGATGTTGCTGTAATCACTGTACGTAACACACCCTAGTGATATTGCAGTAATCACTATACGTAACACACCCTAGTGATATTGCAGTAATAACTGAACGTAACACACCCTAGTGATATTGCAGTAATAACTGAACGTAACACACCCTAGTGATATTGTTGTAATAACTGAACGTAACACACCCTAGTGATATTGTTGTAATAACTATACGTAACACACCCTAGTGATGTTGCTGTAATCACTATACGTAACACACCCTAGTGATATTGCAGTAATCACTGTACGTAACACACCCTAGTGATGTTACTGTAATCACTGTACGTAACACACCCTATTGATGTTGCTGTAATCACTGTACGTAACACACCCTAGTGATATTGCAGTAATCACTATACGTAACACACCCTAGTGATATTGCAGTAATAACTGAACGTAACACACCCTAGTGATATTGTTGTAATAACTGAACGTAACACACCCTAGTGATGTTGCTGTAATCACTGTACGTAACACACCCTAGTGATATTGCAGTAATCACTATACGTAACACACCTTAGTGATATTGCAGTAATAACTGAACGTAACACACCCTAGTGATATTGCAGTAATAACTGAACGTAACACACCCTAGTGATATTGTTGTAATAACTGAACGTAACACACCCTAGTGATATTGTTGTAATAACTGAACGTAACACACCCTAGTGATATTGCAGTAATAACTGAACGTAACACACCCTAGTGATATTGCAGTAATAACTGAACGTAACACACCCTAGTGATATTGTTGTAATAACTGAACGTAACACACCCTAGTGATATTGCAGTAATAACTGAACGTAACACACCCTAGTGATATTGCAGTAATCACTATACGTACCACACCCTAGTGATATTGCAGTAATAACTGAACGTAACACACCCTAGTGATATTGCAGTAATCACTATACGTAACACACCCTAGTGATATTGCAGTAATAACTGAACGTAACACACCCTAGTGATATTGTTGTAATAACTGAACGTAACACACCCTAGTGATATTGCAGTAATAACTGAACGTAACACACCCTAGTGATATTGCAGTAATCACTATACGTAACACACCCTAGTGATGTTGCAGTAATAACTGAACGTAACACACCCTAATGACATTGTTGTAATCACTATACGTAACACACCCTAGTGATATTGCTGTAATCACTATATGTAACACACCCTAGTGATGTTACTGTAATCACTGTACGTAACACACCCTAGTGATGTTACTGAATCACTATACGTAACACACCCTAGTGATATTGCAGTAATCACTGTAAGTAACAAACCCTAGTGATGCTGCTGTACTCACTGTATTTAACATACCCAAGTGATGTTTCTGTAATCACTGTACGAAACACAACCCGGTGTTGTTACTGTAATCACTGTACGTAACACATCCTAGTGATGTTGCTGTAATCACTATACGTAACACACCCTAGTGATATTGCAGTAATCACTGTACGTAACACACCCTATTGATGTTCCTGTAATCACTGTACGAAACACAACCCGGTGTTGTTACTGTAATCACTGTACGTAACACATCCTAGTGATGTTACTGTAATCACTGTACGTAACACACCCTATTGATGTTCCTGTAATCACTGTACGTAACACACCCTAGTGATATTGCAGTAATCACTATACGTAACACACCCTAGTGATATTGCAGTAATAACTGAACGTAACACACCCTAGTGATATTGTTGTAATAACTGAACGTAACACACCCTAGTGATGTTGCTGTAATCACTGTACGTAACACACCCTAGTGATATTGCAGTAATCACTATACGTAACACACCCTAGTGATATTGCAGTAATAACTGAACGTAACACACCCTAGTGATATTGCAGTAATAACTGAACGTAACACACCCTAGTGATATTGTTGTAATAACTGAACGTAACACACCTTAGTGATATTGTTGTAATAACTGAACGTAACACACCCTAGTGATATTGCAGTAATAACTGAACGTAACACACCCTAGTGATATTGCAGTAATAACTGAACGTAACACACCCTAGTGATATTGTTGTAATAACTGAACGTAACACACCCTAGTGATATTGCAGTAATAACTGAACGTAACACACCCTAGTGATATTGCAGTAATCACTATACGTAACACACCCTAGTGATATTGCAGTAATAACTGAACGTAACACACCCTAGTGATGTTGCAGTAATAACTGAACGTAACACACCCTAGTGATATTGCAGCAATAACTGAACGTAACACACCCTAGTGATATTGCAGTAATAACTGAACGTAACACACCCTAGTGATGTAGTAATAACTGAACGTAACACACCCTAGTGATATTGCAGTAATAACTGAACGTAACACACCCTAGTGATATTGCAGTAATCACTATATGTAACACACCCTAGTGATATTGCAGTAATCACTATATGCAACACACCCTAGTGATATTGCAGTAATCACTATATGTAACACACCCTAGTGATGTTGCTGTAATCACTGTACGAAACACAACCCGGTGTTGTTACTGTAATCACTGTACGTAACACACCCTAGTGATGTTGCTGTAATCACTGTATTTAACATACCCAAGTGATGTTTTTGTAATCACTGTACGTAACACACCCTAGTGATGTTGCTGTAATCACTATACGTAACACACCCTAGTGATGTTGCTGTAATCACTGTACGTAATACACCCTAGTGATATTGCTGTACTCACTGTATTTAACATACCCAAGTGATGTTTTTGTAATCACTGTACGTAACACACCCTAGTGATGCTGATGTATTCACTGTACGTAACACACCCTAGTGATGCTGATGTATTCACTGTACGTAACATATTCTAGTGCTGTTACTGCAATAACTGTACGTAGCACACCCTAGTGATATTGCTGTAATCACGGTACATAATACATCCTTGTGATATTGCTGTAATCATTATATACGTAATACACCCTAGTGATGTTACTGTAATAACTGTACGTATCACACTATAGTGATGTTGCTGTAATCACTGTACGTAACACACCTGAGTGATGTTGCTGTAATCACTATATGTAACACACTCTAGTGATGTTGCTGTAATCACTGTACATAATACACACTAGTGATGTTGCTGTAATCATTGTACGTAACACAACCCAGTGTTGTTGCTGTAATCACTGTACGTAGAACACCCTAGTGATGTTGCTGTAATCACTGTACGTAATACACCCTAATTATGTTGCTGTAATCACTGTATGTAACACACCCTAGCGATGTTGCTGTAATCACTGTACGTAACACACCCTAGTGATGTTGCTGTAATCACTGTACGTAACACACCTAGTGATGTTGCTGTAATCAATGTACGTAACGCACCCTAGTGATGTTGCTGTAATCACTGTACGTAACACACCTAGTGATGTTGCTGTAATCATTGTACGTAGCACACCCTAGTAATGTTGCTGTAATCACTGTACGTAACACACCCTAGTGATGTTGCTGTACTCACTGTACGTAACACACCCTAGTGATGTTGCTGTAATCACTGTATGTAACACACCCTAGCGATGTTGCTGTAATCACTGTACGTAACACACCCTAGTGATGTTGCTGTAATCACTGTACGTAACACACCTAGTGATGTTGCTGTAATCAATGTACGTAACACACCTAGTGATGTTGCTGTAATCATTGTACGTAACACACCCTAGTGTTGTTGTTGTAATCACGGTACGTAACACACCCTAGTGATGTTGCTGTAATCACTGTACGTAACACACCCTAGTGATGTTGCTGTAATCACTATATGTAACACACTCTAGTGATGTTGCTGTAATCACTGTACATAATACACACTAGTGATGTTGCTGTAATCATTGTACGTAACACAACCCAGTGTTGTTGCTGTAATCACTGTACGTAGAACACCCTAGTGATTTGCTAACACTTACGTAAAACCCCCCCTA
>NW_022980951.1:0-11556 GCF_902652985.1 Pecten maximus
TGTTACTTTTGAAGGGTGGTATATGCATTTGTGTAAAGTATGTAACTTTTGAAGGGTGGTACATGCATTTGTGTAAAGTATGTAATTTTTGAAGGGTGGTACATGCATTTGTGTAAAGTATGTAATTTTTGAAGGGTGGTACATGCATTTGTGTAAAGTATGTAACTTTTGAAGGGTGGTACATGCATTTGTGTAAAGTATGTAACTTTTGAAGGGTGGTACTTGCATTTGTGTAAAGTATGTAACTTTTGAAGGGTGGTACATGCATTTGTGTAAAGTATGTAATTTTTGAAGGGTGGTACATGCATTTGTGTAAAGTATGTAACTTTTGAAGGGTGGTACATGCATTTGTGTAAAGTATGTAATTTTTGAAGGGTGGTATATGCATTTGTGTAAAGTATGTAACTTTTGAAGGGTGGTATATGCATTTGTGTAAAGTATGTAACTTTTGACAGGTGGTAATAGTGTAAAGGATATAACTTTTGGGGAGTGGTAGTAGTGAAAAGTATGTTACTTTTGTAGGGTGGTAATAGTGTATAAAGTGTGTAATGTTTGGAGGGTGGTAATTGTGTATAAAGTATGTAATGTTTGTAGGGTGGTAATTGTGTATAAAGTATGTAACGTTTGGAGGGTGGTAATAGTGTATAAAGTATGTAACATTTGGAGGGTGGTAATAGTGTATAAAGTATGTAACGTTTGGAGGGTGGTAATTGTGTATAAAGTGTGTAATGTTTGGAGGGTGGTAATTGTGTTAAGTATGTAATGTTTGGAGGGTGGTAATAGTGTATAAAGTATGTAATGTTTGGAGGGTGGTAATTGTGTTAAGTATGTAATGTTTGGAGGGTGGTAATTGTGTTAAGTATGTAATGTTTGGAGGGTGGTAATTGTGTAAAGTATGTAACATATGGTATTTTATAAAAATATGCAGCAATCTAAGTCTAGTCTTGAAGCAATCAGTATAATTACTCCTTGTTCCTGAAATTTCCATCTTGTGATTATGATGATTGTGATCAATTTTGCATAGAAAACTTGATTGATAAAGCATGTATTTTGTAACGTAGTTGTTTTCACAGCCAATGAATCAGTATAAATGATTGAGCCTGAGAAGTTGATATAATCCTGATGTTTCTATTTCCAGTTTAACCTGAGCTCAGAACTGATAGGCCTGCTCTTCTTACTGATGGCATCTGTATATGCAATCGCTTCGCCATTTTGGGGCCGAATCTCTGACAAAATGGTCAGTACAAGATCTGGTGTTCTCCACTGGTATGGGGGTGGATGGAGTGTGGGGTGGTGGGTGTGGATGGAGTGTGGGGGGGTGGGGGTGGTGGGTGGGGGGGGGATTGTCCAATCGCCTTTTGTCCCCCACTGGTATGGGGGTGATGGAGTGTGGGGTGATGGGTGTGGTGGTAGGGGAGAATTGTCCAATCGCCTTTTGTCCCCCACTGGTTTTTCCACACTGTATCTTGATTTTGTATGGGCCCTATCTCCTTGGGACATTGGATCACCTAGGTGTGTCCTGTACCAAAATTAGGTCACTTTGACCTATATTTTGACATTTGACCTACATCAAAGGAAAAGCTTGTTGTCTGGACTCCATTCAGTACACTTCTTGTCACTGTGGAACTTCATACTTAAGGTATAGGTAAATCTTGGTGAGGTGATGTGTCATCCATCAAATGTAGGTCACTGAACTATTCTTTAACCTTTGACCTACATTAAAGAAAAGTGTATTTTACATTCTCGTGATATATTTTGACATTCAGTGGGGGACTTTAATTTAACACTCTGTAGAAAACTTTAATTCAGCAATCAGTGGGAAACTACAATTTGACATTCTGTGGGGGACTCTACTTTGACATTTGGTGGGGGAATATAATTTGACATTCTGTAGTGGACTCTACTTTGACATTTGGTGGGGGACTATAATTTGACATTCTGTGGGGGACTCTACTTTGACATTTGGTGGGAGAATATAATTTGACATTTGGTGGGGGAATATAATTTGATATTCTATAGTGGACTCTACCTTGACATTTGGTGGGGGAATATAATTTGACATTCTATGGGGGACTCTACTTTGACATTTGGTGGGGGACTATAATTTGACATTCTATGGGGGACTCTACTTTGACATTTGGTGGGGGACTATAATTTGACATTCTATGGGGGACTCTACTTTGACATTTGGTGGGGGAATATAATTTGACATTCTGTAGTGGACTCTACTTTGACATTTGGTGGGGGACTATAATTTGACATTCTGTAGTGGACTCTACTTTGACATTTGGTGGGGGACTATAATTTGACATTCTGTAGTGGACTCTACTTTGACATTTGGTGGGGGACTATAATTTGACATTCTATGGGGGACTCTACTTTGACATTTGGTGGGGGACTATAATTTGACATTCTATGGGGGACTCTACTTTGACATTTGGTGGGAGAATATAATTTGACATTCTATGGGGAACCTATTCATTGGTGACTAAAATTTTTTGTAAAGTATGTAACTTTTGAAGGGTGGTACATGCATTTGTGTAAAGTATGTAACTTTTGAAGGGTGGTACATGCATTTGTGTAAAGTATGTAACTTTTGAAGGGTGGTACATGCATTTGTGTAAAGTATGTAACTTTTGAAGGTGGTACATGCATTTGTGTAAAGTATGTAACTTTTGAAGGGTGGTATATGCATTTGTGTAAAGTATGTAACTTTTGAAGGGTGGTATATGCATTTGTGTAAAGTATGTAACTTTTGACAGGTGGTAATAGTGTAAAGGATATAACTTTGGGGAGTGTAGTAGAGAAAAGTATGTTACTTTTGTAGGGTGGTAATAGTGTATAAAGTGTTGTAATGTTTGGCGGGTGGTAATTGTGTATAAAGTATGTAATGTTTGTAGGGTGGTAATTGTGTATAAAGGATGTAAACCGTTTGGAGGTGGGTAATAGTGTTAAAGTATTGTAAATTGGGAGGGTGGTAATAGTGTATAAAGGTATGTAACGTTTGGAGGGTGGTCAATTTGTTAAAGGTGTAATGTTTTGGAGGGTGGTAATTGTGTTAAGGATTAATGTTTGGGAGGGTGGGACGGTTACTAGTGTATAACGTATGGAAATGTTTGAGGGTGGTAATTGTGTTAGTAGTAATGTTTGAGGGTGGTAATTGTGTTAAGTATGTATGTTTGGAGGGTGGGTAATTGTGTAAAGTATGTAACCATATGGTATTTTATAAAAATAGGCAGCAATCTAAGTCTAGTCTTGAAGCAATCGTATAATACGCCTGTTCCTGAAATTTCCATCTTGTGATTATGATGATTGTGATCCAATTGTGCATAGGAACACTGGATTGATAAAGCAGGTATTTTGTAAAATAGTTGTTTTCACAAGCCAATGAATAAGTATAAAAAATGATTGAGCCTGAGAAGTTGAATCTAATCCTGATGTTTCTATTTCCAGTTTAACCTGAGCTCAGAACTGATAGGCCTACTCTTCTTACTGATGGCATCTGTATATGCAATTGCTTCACCATTTTGGGGCCGAATCTCTGACAAAATGGTCAGTACAAGATCTGGTGTTCTCCACTGGTATGGGGGTGGATGGAGTGTGGGGTAGTGGGTGGGTGTGGATGGAGTGTGGGGTAGTGGGTGGGTGTGGATGGAGTGTGGGGTGGTGGGTGTGGATGGAGTGTGGGGTGGTGGGTGTGGATGGAGTGTGGGGTGGTGGGTGTGGATGGAGTGTGGGGTAGTGGGTGTGGTGGGAGTGGGGTGGGGGTGGATGGAGTGTGGGGTGTGGTGGGTGTGGTGGGAGTGGGGGGGGGGTGGATGGAGTGTGGGGTGGTGGGTGTGGTGGGAGTGGAGTGGTGGGTGTGGATGGAGTGTGGGGTCGTGTGGGGCGTGTGTGGCTGGAGTAGTGGGGTAGGGTGGTGTGGGTGAGGCGATGGGGTGGGGGTGGCTGGCGTTGTGGGGTGGTGGGTGTGGGGTTGAGGCGTGGGGGGGGGGTGGCTGGCGTTGTGGGCTCGTGGGTGGGTGGTGGCTGTCGTGTGGGTTGGTGGGTGTGGTGGGGCGTGGCGGGGGGTGGTGGGTGTAGGTGGGCGTGGCGTGGTGGAGGGTGTGGATGGCGTGTGGGGTCGTGGGGGGTGGGTGTGGCTGGCGTGGTGGGGATGGTGGGGGTGGTGGGCGTTAGGGGTGGTGGTTGCTGGCGTAGGTGGGTGGGGTAGTGGGTGGGTGTGGATGGAGTGTGGGGTGGTGGGTGTGGTGGGAGTGGGGGGGGGGTGGATGGAGTGTGGGGGGTGGTGGGTGGGGTGGGAGGGGGGGGGGGGATTGTCCAATCGCCTTTTGTCCCCCAATGGTATGAGGGTGGATGGAGTGTGGGGTGATGGGTGTGGTGGTAGGGGAGAATTGTCCAATCGCCTTTTGTCCCCCACTGGTATAGGGGTGGGGGGGGGGGGGGGGGGGGGGGAGGGGGGGGGGGGGGGGGTGGAATTGGGGTTTTTCCACACTGTATCTTGATTTATTTTGACATTTGACCTACATCAAAGGAAACGCTTGTTGTCTGGACTCCATTCAGTACACTTCTTGTCACTGTGGAACTTCATATTTAAGGTATAGGTAAATCTTGGTGAGGTGATGTGTCATCCATCAAATGTATGTCACTGAACTATTCTTTAACCTTTGACCTACATTAAAGAAAAGTGCTTTTTCCATTCTCGTGATATATTTTGACATTCAGTGGGGGACTTTAATTTAACACTCTGTAGAAAACTTTAATTCAGCAATCAGTGGGAAACTACAATTTGACATTCTGTAGTGGACTCTACTTTGACATTTGGTGGGGGAATATAATTTGACATTTGGTGGGGGAATATAATTTGACATTTGGTGGGGGACTATAATTTGACATTTTGTAGTGGACTCTACTTTGACATTTGGTGGGGGAATATAATTTGACATTTGGTGGGGGAATATAATTTGACATTCTGTAGTGGACTCTACTTTGACATTTGGTGGGGGAATATAATTTGACATTTGGTGGGGGACTTTACTTTGACATTTGGTGGGGGACTATAATTTGACATTTTGTAGTGGACTTTACTTTGACATTTGGTGGGAGAATATAATTTGACATTTGGTGGGGGACTTTACTTTGACATTTGGTGGGGGACTATAATTTGAAATTCTGTAGTGGACTCTACTTTGACATTTGGTGGGGGACTATAATTTGACATTTTGTAGTGGACTTTACTTTGAAATTTGGTGGGGGAATATAATTTGACATTCTATGGGGGACTTTACTTTGACATTTGGTGGGGGACTATAATTTGACATAATGTAGTGGACTCTACTTTGACATTTGGTGGGGGACTATAATTTGACATAATGTAGTGGACTCTACTTTGACATTTGGTGTGGGATTATAATTTGACATTCTATGGGGGACTCTACTTTGACATTTGGTGGGGGACTATAATTTGACATTCTGTAGTGGACTCTACTTTGACATTTGGTGGGGGACTATAATTTGACATTTTGTAGTGGACTTTACTTTGAAATTTGGTGGGGGAATATAATTTGACATTCTATGGGGGACTTTACTTTGACATTTGGTGGGGGACTATAATTTGACATAATGTAGTGGACTCTACTTTGACATTTGGTGTGGGAATATAATTTGACATTCTATGGGGGACTCTACTTTGACATTTGGTGGGGGACTATAATTTGACATAATGTAGTGGACTCTACTTTGACATTTGGTGTGGGACTATAATTTGACATTCTATGGGGGACTTTACTTTGACATTTGGTGGGGGACTATAATTTGACATTCTATGGGGGACTTTACTTTGACATTTGGTGGGGGACTATAATTTGACATTTTGTAGTGGACTCTACTTTGACATTTGGTGGGGGAATATAATTTGACATTCTATGGGGGACTCTACTTTGACATTTGGTAGGGGAATATAATTTGACATTCTGTAGGGGACTCTACTTTGACATTTGGTGGGGGACTATAATTTGACATTTGGTGGGGGACTATAATTTGACATTCTGTAGTGGACTCTACTTTGACATTTGGTGGGGGACTATAATTTGACATTCTATGGGGGACTCTACTTTGACATTTGGTGGGGGAATATAATTTGACATTTGGTGGGGGAATATAATTTGACATTTGGTGGGGGAATATAATTTGACATTTGGTGGGGGAATATAATTTGACATTCTATGGGGGACTTTACTTTGACATTTGGTGGGGGACTATAATTTGACATTCTGTAGTGGACTCTACTTTGACATTTGGTGGGGGACTATAATTTGACATTTGGTGGGGGACTATAATTTGACATTTGGTGGGGGACTCTACTTTGACATTTGGTGGGGGACTATAATTTGACTTTCTATGGGGGACTTTACTTTGACATTTGGTGGGGGACTATAATTTGACATTCTGTAGTGGACTCTACTTTGACATTTGGTGGGGGAATATAATTTGACATTCTATGGGGGACTCTACTTTGACATTTGGTGGGGGACTTTAATTTGACATTCTATGGGGGACTTTACTTTGACATTTGGTGGGGGATTATAATTTGACATTCTGTAGTGGACTCTATTTTGACATTTGGTGGGGGACTATAATTTGACATTCTGTAGTGGACTCTACTTTGACATTTGGTGGGGGAATATAATTTGACATTCTGTAGTGGACTCTACTTTGACATTTGGTGGGGGAATATAATTTGACATTTGGTGGGGGACTATAATTTGACATTCTGTAGTGGACTCTACTTTGACATTTGGTGGGGGAATATAATTTGACATTCTGTAGTGGACTCTACTTTGACATTTGGTGGGGGAATATAATTTGACATTCTATGGGGGACTTTACTTTGACATTTGGTGGGGGACTATAATTTGACATTCTGTAGTGGACTCTATTTTGACATTTGGTGGGGGACTATAATTTGACATTCTGTAGTGGACTCTACTTTGACATTTGGTGGGGGACTATAATTTGACATTTGGTGGGGGAATATAATTTGACATTTGGTGGGGGACTATAATTTGACATTCTGTAGTGGACTCTACTTTGACATTTGGTGGGGGACTATAATTTGACATTTGGTGGGGGAATATAATTTGACATTTGGTGGGGGACTATAATTTGACATTCTGTAGTGGACTCTACTTTGACATTTGGTGGGGGACTATAATTTGACATTCTGTAGTGGACTCTACTTTGACATTTGGTGGGGGACTATAATTTGACATTTGGTGGGGGACTATAATTTGACATTTGGTGGGGGACTATAATTTGACATTTGGTGGGGGAATATAATTTGACATTCTGTAGTGGACTCTACTTTGACATTTGGTGGGGGACTATAATTTGACATTTGGTGGGGGACTATAATTTGACATTTGGTGGGGGACTATAATTTGACATTCTGTAGTGGACTCTACTTTGACATTTGGTGGGGGACTATAATTTGACATTCTGTAGTGGACTCTACTTTGACATTTGGTGGGGGACTATAATTTGACATTCTGTAGTGGACTTTACTTTGACATTTGGTGGGGGACTATAATTTGACATTTGGTGGGGGACTATAATTTGACATTCTGTAGTGGACTCTACTTTGACATTTGGTGGGGGACTATAATTTGACATTCTGTAGTGGACTCTACTTTGACATTTGGTGGGGGAATATAATTTGACATTCTGTAGTGGACTCTACTTTGACATTTGGTGGGGGACTATAATTTGACATTCTGTAGTGGACTCTATTTTGACATTTGGTGGGGGACTATAATTTGACATTCTGTAGTGGACTCTACTTTGACATTTGGTGGGGGAATATAATTTGACATTTGGTGGGGGACTATAATTTGACATTCTGTAGTGGACTCTACTTTGACATTTGGTGGGGGACTATAATTTGACATTCTGTAGTGGACTCTACTTTGACATTTGGTGGGGGAATATAATTTGACATTCTGTAGTGGACTCTACTTTGACATTTGGTGGGGGACTATAATTTGACATTTGGTGGGGGACTATAATTTGACATTTGGTGGGGGACTATAATTTGACATTCTGTAGTGGACTCTACTTTGACATTTGGTGGGGGACTATAATTTGACATTCTGTAGTGGACTCTACTTTGACATTTGGTGGGGGACTATAATTTGACATTCTGTAGTGGACTTTACTTTGACATTTGGTGGGGGACTATAATTTGACATTCTGTAGTGGACTTTACTTTGACATTTGGTGGGGGACTATAATTTGACATTCTATGGGGGACTCTACTTTGACATTTGGTGGGGGACTATAATTTGACATTCTGTAGTGGACTCTACTTTGACATTTGGTGGGGGACTATAATTTGACATTCTATGGGGGACTCTACTTTGACATTTGGTGGGGGACTATAATTTGACATTCTGTAGTGGACTCTATTTTGACATTTGGTGGGGGACTATAATTTGACATTCTGTAGTGGACTCTACTTTGACATTTGGTGGGGGAATATAATTTGACATTCTGTAGTGGACTCTACTTTGACATTCTGTAGTGGACTCTACTTTGACATTTGGTGGGGGAATATAATTTGACATTCTGTAGTGGACTCTACTTTGACATTTGGTGGGGGAATATAATTTGACATTCTATGGGGGACTTTACTTTGACATTTGGTGGGGGAATATAATTTGACATTTGGTGGGGGACTATAATTTGACATTCTGTAGTGGACTCTACTTTGACATTTGGTGGGGGAATATAATTTGACATTCTGTAGTGGACTCTACTTTGACATTTGGTGGGGGAATATAATTTGACATTCTATGGGGGACTTTACTTTGACATTTGGTGGGGGACTATAATTTGACATTCTGTAGTGGACTCTATTTTGACATTTGGTGGGGGACTATAATTTGACATTCTGTAGTGGACTCTACTTTGACATTTGGTGGGGGACTATAATTTGACATTTGGTGGGGGAATATAATTTGACATTTGGTGGGGGACTATAATTTGACATTCTGTAGTGGACTCTACTTTGACATTTGGTGGGGGACTATAATTTGACATTTGGTGGGGGAATATAATTTGACATTTGGTGGGGGACTATAATTTGACATTCTGTAGTGGACTCTACTTTGACATTTGGTGGGGGACTATAATTTGACATTCTGTAGTGGACTCTACTTTGACATTTGGTGGGGGACTATAATTTGACATTTGGTGGGGGACTATAATTTGACATTTGGTGGGGGACTATAATTTGACATTTGGTGGGGGAATATAATTTGACATTCTGTAGTGGACTCTACTTTGACATTTGGTGGGGGAATATAATTTGACATTCTGTAGTGGACTCTACTTTGACATTTGGTGGGGGAATATAATTTAACATTCTATGGGGGACTTTACTTTGACATTTGGTGGGGGACTATAATTTGACATTCTGTAGTGGACTCTATTTTGACATTTGGTGGGGGACTATAATTTGACATTCTGTAGTGGACTCTACTTTGACATTTGGTGGGGGAATATAATTTGACATTTGGTGGGGGACTATAATTTGACATTCTGTAGTGGACTCTACTTTGACATTTGGTGGGGGACTATAATTTGACATTCTGTAGTGGACTCTACTTTGACATTTGGTGGGGGACTATAATTTGACATTCTGTAGTGGACTCTACTTTGACATTTGGTGGGGGACTATAATTTGACATTCTGTAGTGGACTCTATTTTGACATTTGGTGGGGGACTATAATTTGACATTCTGTAGTGGACTCTACTTTGGTAGCACACCACAGTAAGACAGCCTGGCCATGGGCAATTTTTTTGTTAAGCAAATAACTCCTGTATTATGATATGTATAAAAAATGAAAAAATAAATGTACACTATAATTGGTATATCCAGTATGAAGTAGTACATACAGGCTTCACATTTATTAAAACAAAATCAATAAATTGGTTCCGGATTTTAAATATCCGGATTTTCCGAACGTGTGTTTACACAGGAAATTTAGTTTCGCCTACAGCGCAAAATGGAAGCCCACAGAAAAGGTAAGATAGCGGAAAAACTTAATTTACAACATATGTCCAAACAAGATTAATTCTGTCTTTGGGATAGAGATATTTAACTTTAAATAGGTTTCAGAAAAAAAATTGTGTAGAGAATTGTGCCATTTTGGGTCAAATATCATAATATTTTGCAATTTTTGAGAATTTTTTAAGCTGTTACCATGGTATTTACAGCTCTAAAAATCACAGAAAATATCAGTTTACTTATCCTTCAGAGCTCTATTAAAATTGCAAATGTTGTACAGATTTCAAATATATATACTTTATTAGAGGTTATATGTAAGGTTAACTGGCAATGTTTACATATCTAAAGCATGTGCCATATTTTTCAGAATTTGGCATTTTTACTGTACACTGCTACCTTATAAGGGCTGAAAAATGTTATTTTTTGGAAATTGTGCTTAATTATGCTTGATTAAGCTTCATTTTAGTTCATTATTGCTCAAAAATGCATAAAAACAATTTAAAACTTGTTTATTATCTGGCTTGTCATATTAGAGGAATCAAGGGAGGTAACTCGCATATTTACCCATTTTAAGGGTGGGTTAATTAAGCATAATGTTAATGAGTCAGTGTAAATTGAAAAGATATTCTATGTTTTATAACAAACCCAAAATAACTTATTGGGTATCTAACAAACCATATAGACTGAATTCTGGTTTGTTTTACCTGATTTATTACCCCGTATCCATGGAAACTATTACAGTAAGTGTTATTTTTTGAAATATTTGGTGAAACCATTATTTTCAATTTATTTATACATTGGTAAGCATGTAATTTCAATTGATGGAGTGTACGGTTGATACAATATTGTCAATTATTGTCACTTCCTTCGGTAAAGCAGAAAAAAATAGCATTTTCCGCATAAAATGGGATCAGCGGACACTTTCATATGATCATTGGTACATATCTGAATTACCGGGGTGGAAACAGATGACTGTGATGTCATAGGCATGACATTTTGAAATCTTGGATGTCATGTCATGATTTATCAGTTAGAATATTGCATGTGTTGCTAAGCTGAGGTTTGGAAAGGAATTTGGTTATTTATTATGACACCATTGAGTATTTATGACGTCATAGATACCATCTGATGACATCATAGTTACTGATGACGTCATGGTAACTATGACGTCATATTACAAGGCAAAATTTGATAGTTGTATAGTATTTTTTGCTTGATTACATGCACAGAGACTCAAGTACCACATTCAACTCAAAACACAACTTTATTCAAGAGATATACAGAATTATGGGAGTTTTCATCTTTAAAATTACCTCCCCTTATTACTGGATTGGGAGAAAAAGTTGTCAAAATACACCTCTCAGGGAAATCAGCAATACTCGGTGATGATTAAAGATACACAGAAACCCGATATGTCATTTTGTTCGTCGGAACATATTCGTTAGGGGAAAAAAAAAAAAAATTCCCTGGGGTTTGGTTTTTTTTTAAA
>NW_022980952.1:0-12078 GCF_902652985.1 Pecten maximus
TTTTTTATATAGGATTCATTTATGAGCTTGCTTAAGATATCAATATGTGTGTACTTTCACGATTAATTAATATATATGATACACTGTGTACTTGTGGTACCATTCCTGTTTTGATACAAGGTTAGAGTGAGGGAGGGACTATGGGTGGTGAATACGTTCCTGAAATCCTCAATGATGGGGCACACTCTAAAAAAGATTAATAATAAAGCTACAAGCTTACATGGACGTCGAAAATACTATGAAATATGAACTATAAAAACTGGCCATAATCTCTGGCTTCCGAAATTCAAACAGGTAACAAATCTAGCCTGAATATAATATGACCAGTTTTACCGGATAGTATACTACAGTGATACAAAGATGAAAAGAGTACCACCACCCAAAACGGATCACAATTTCAGTAAATAAATAAATAGCAATGTTTACGGAACAATCGCTTAAAAAACCGAGAGTTACGGACCAGATATTAGGCAGATCACATTTTTTTCTAAATGCAAGGCATTTTGTTTGTTTGCTTAAAGGATATAAAAGATAAATTCTAACTTTGGGAAGCCTGGCACTAGGTAAACTACACGTATATAATTTTAAAAAGTATATCCCTGATGCATACCACGTATATGGTTACAACTGAGACATACATGCTGCTTCAAAAACTTGACCACAGAATAAACATGTATTGATAACCACAACATACTTGTTTCATTAAGCATATAAAATGCAATAAATAGAAATTGAATGGGTTCCTGTTAACATATATTCACGAGTATGACAGAATATCGAAATATTCTGTCATAAGAATATCCTTTATATATATAGCATGGTAACACAAATGACGAAGGAGGACACTATGACTCGTGCCCTGGCCACGGACCTCGAACTCATCACCTCCCACCCTCCGGCACATAATCGCCTAGCCAGAAATACCCGCATCTTATACCACTTGGGAGCACGTAATGCTAATCAGGAACGTATAAGTATGTCCCTGTAACAAACGTATATGTAAGTGTGTTCAATTACTAGGAACAGTACTTTGATATAATACAATTGTTTACCATAAGCGCGATGCATTAATGTATTAGTCATCTCTAAAGACCAATAGACACTTAACGAGTTATGTGCCAGCGGGCCGACTTCAGGCCGATGCAAGTTAGTAAGCAATGCACTATTATTTTCTTAATTCATTTATTACCGATTGATATGGGCTATCTTACCTACATATTGAAAAAAGATTTTTACGTCGTATCCTGATAAGTGACGTCATTACAGGTAATAATGACGACATTAGTGCAAAGCCGTGGAAAAAGGTGACGAGGTTGTTCAAGTGAATATCATTTTCCCTACATGGTACACCAGCGAATTCGAGTTTTGTACTCTGGGCCACTCGATCATCCACATTTTACATAAATTAGCAGATTAACATCTGTGTGGTCTTTCTAAATCAGATTAATATTTATTTTCCCTTTGTGTTGTATTCGGTAATTAGGTCTAGTTAACGCACGACGATTATTTCTGTCTCAAAACACTGTGTTCATCATTACATAATTCACGTTATAATATAGCCTATACATGTAGATCGATGATTTAGTTGAAATCAGTTTTGATACTGAACTAGTGTTAATGTTATATATATTGTCATCACGGTATTTATATTTAGGAAAAAATGCTATTTACAATGTAGAAAAACATAAGATTTGATAAAAAAGGGTTTCTAATCACCAATAAAAAAAAAACAATATTATGGATCGGCTCCGAAATTCCGGAGCAGGCGCTATACAGATAAATCTGTTGCTGTATGAAAACTTTCCCACACATTTTCCAAAGCTAAAGTTAAAAAAACAAGAGCTGTTGGAGAACAGCATAGCTCGTCTCGCAAATGTTTGTCAATAAATGATTAAAATATATTAATTGGTATAGTTTCGCAAGTTGCAATAATAATATTTATATTGTTTACTTGATCAGATTGTGTATTGTGTATTCATGCAATTTCAAAACCATACCAATTTATATATATATAAATTATTTATTGACAAACATTTGGGAGACAAGCTATGCGGTGTAGATTAATGAAGATATTAAACACCAAATGTAATTGCTTTTGGACATATTTCTTCAATTTTGACAACTATCCTAATGAGAGTTGTCTACCTTGAAAAATGTGGACCAGTATAAATTGTCTATTGTGACGTTTTCATATTGTTTTTATTCAGTTTCACCCCAAGGAAGGATAGTGTAACTTCATAGGGACTCTTTTACCAAATATCAGCACCCTAGTACAATCATAAAGTGATGCGTTAAAAAGCTTTCAACATTTGCACGAAAATTTTTAAAAAATGTGTTTTTTCCTCAAAAAAATCTTTCAGTTAACTCAGGAAAGGGAAAGTTTAACCCCCACAGGGAACCTAATACCATGTTTATTATGCCTTTCAACACTCACAATATAAACTTAACACAAAGTCCAAAGATTTAAAAACAAAAACAAAAAACAGATTTAAAAGAGAAAAATCCAATTTTTTTTGAAGTTTACTCCAGGAAGGGATTTCTTACTCCATAGGGACTCTATTGCCAAATATCAGCACCCTTGTACAATGATATAGTGATGTATTAATACCTTTCAACACTTGCCACCAAAAACTTAACGCAGAAAATATTCTAAGTCCAAAAATTTGAAAATTCTTTTTTTTTTTTTTTTTTTTTTTAAACAACATTTAGTTTAACTCTGGCAGGGGATAGTCTAACCCAGAGGGACTCTATTGCCAATTATCAGCACCCTAGTACAATTATAAAGTGATGTATTAATACCTTTCAACACTTGACCAAAAACTTAACGCAGAAATACTCTAGTCCAAAAATTGAAAATTCTGGTTTTTTCCCCAAAAATCTTTTAGTTTAACTCCGGCAGGGGATAGTTTAACCCAAGAGGGAGTCTATTGCCAATTATTAGCACCCTAGTACAATTATAAAGTGATGTATTAATACCTTTCAACACTTGCACCAAAAACTTAACGCAAAATAACTCTAAGTCCAAAAATTTGAAAATTCTGGGGGTTTTTTTTCAAAAAAAAAAAAAAAACAATTTAGTTTAACTCCGGCAGGGGATAGTCTAACCCCAGAGGGACTCTATTGCCAAATATCAGCACCCTAGTACAATTATAAAGTGATGTATTAATACCTTTCATGACTTGCACCAAAAACTTAACGCAAAAATATTCTAAGTCCAAAAATTTGAAAATTCTGGTTCTTTTCAAAAATAACTTTTAGTTTAACTTGGCAGGGGATAGTCTAACCCAGAGGGACTCTATTACCAACTATCAGCACCCTAGTACAATTATAAGTGATGTTTATAATACCTTTCCAACACTTGCACTAAAACTTAACGCAAAAATATTCTAAGTCCAAAAATTTTCCAAAAATCTGTTTTTTTTTCCCAAACAATCTTTTAGTTTAACTCCGGCAGGGGTAGTTTGACCCCCACAGGGACCATATTACCATAAATTACTATGCCTTTCAACACTTGCACCAAAAAATTTAACATTTGGAAAACCACCGCCGACGCCGACGCCGACGCCGGAGTGACAACATAAGCTCTCACTCTTCTTCGAAGAGACGAGCTAAAAAGGTGTGATATTATCTAATATTTACAATATTGAGTTTCGTTACACATTCCTTCCGTACTAATAGACTGGATAAGCAATGGATCAACCAGGAGAGTTTATATAATACAGAGCTAACATTAAGATTTTAATGGATGATATAATATCACATTTAAATCTATATAATGTTATACCCGGTATAGATAATTTAGATCCTTTATTGGAATATAAACTAATAGAAATCAAAGTTCCATGGAGGACAATGCGTAATACATGTGTAGATCGCTCTTGACAAAACTACCTCATTGAAATAATCTGCCAAAGACATCCAGGAAGACATCGGTCAAATCCAATCACCTGACAACCGATATACCAGTCGTCCGACTCCAAAAATGTCCCATCAGTACGACTCTGGTTTGTCCCACCAGGGAAAAGCCAAAAGTGAGTCGTTGTCAAGAGACATTAGGAAGAAGAAAGTTGATACAAAGAAAAGAAATGACCAAAAATTAATGGGGCAGGATGAATTTTATTGAATGTTTTGTTTAGTTAGTTCCCGTAAAGTTATATTAACGTTATGTCCATTATAGGGTCAAGTCTAAAACGTGACGTCAGTATATATATGATATCTGGGTGGCTATTGGGTTGGCGCGCCGAGACCTTTGTGTGACAATAGGTAGAGAGGCGAGCGACAACGGCGAGACTGACCAGAGTGTGAATGAGGTATGAAAACGATTTCAACTAACAAAAACTAATGTATCTGTCTATTTATTTGATCTTTTCTTGTCCGGCGGCGGTAATTCCGTGAGCAGTTTCAGTATTATTTGTACGGCATTTTCCTATTTTAATAAAAGACATATGTGTGCGTACGCGGGGTTTTCCTGAGTGACCGCCATTACACTGGCTGGTACGATGTGGTCATTTTTAGGGATTTCCATTTCGGATGGAAATCACTATTGTTATTGTTATGTTTTTTCTTTTTTATTATATTATTATTACAAGCTTACCGGTTATAAGTATTATAATTAAAGTATTTAAAAAGCTGAAGTATCCATCAACGTAAATATGGTATATCATATACACGTCTCTTCCGAAGGGAGAAAGTTTGTAGTAATCCAAACGAATCAGTCGTGGATACATTATTATGAAGTGTTCACAATTTGGGTTTGGTTTGGTTTATTTAGTTTAACGTCCTATTAACATCTAAGGTCATTTAAGGACGGCTCCCGTGCGTGCGACATGCCTGTGTGTGGTGAGTGCGTATGTGTGTTTTGGAGGCTGCGGCATGTACGTGTAAAGTCTCCTTGTGATAGGCCGGGAACTTTTGCCGATTTATAGTGCTACCTCACTGAAGCATACTGCCGAAGACACCCAGCAGCACAACCCACCCGGTCACATTATACTGGACAACGGGCAAACAGTCGTCCCACTCCAAATATGCTGAGCGCTAAGCAGGGAGTAGCAACTACCATTTTTAAAGACTCTGGTAGTCTCGGCTAGGGGACAGAACCCAAAGCCTTCCTCACAGGGGCGAACGCTCAACTAAAGGCCAAAAGTGAGGCAGTGTCAGGGAGACGCTAGGAAGAAGAAAGTTGTTAAGGAAGAGAAAAGATAAGATCCCAAATTTAGTCGCCTCTTACGATCATGCAATGGGGGCAGCAGGTACAATTCTTACGCCCTACCTGCAGTGTTCACAAAGGGATACCATAGTAACGTGACCCCGGGGTCAGGGTCTGCTGAGAGTAGCCAGATCACACCTGCAAACCAGTCAATTTTAAACAAAGATGCACCCTGTACATAAGAAGAACAAATATACTTGATAGAACTATCCGTGAAGTAATTCGACTATGGTTGAGAGAATTATTATATGACCATATCCGTAAACTGTAAAAACCGAAAGTAAGTCTTGCCCAACTACATATAGGTTACGATACGACAGCTATGAATTAAAACAGTGTTACTTTCCATTGTAATTCCGCACAATGGTGTGCTCAAAAATTGCGAAAATAATCATTAACATACAATTCGGATTATTATAAATACTTATTTAATTATTATTCTTAACACTTCTTTTGTGACCAAAATCTCTCAAAAACGAATGCAGATAGAACGTTCATATCTTAGTACATGATAGACAATATCAAGTTGTCGATCTTGGTGCAATTTTATGGTCATACGTTCAACGGTCAAGGTCACAGATCTATAATAGAAAATTTTTGGACGTTTTTTTGAACGATCATAACTTCGTAACGGATCGTCTATTTCGTTCACCGTTCAGTGTGTTATGTAGATCAGGGACAGAAACAACTTTTCTCCATGCCATCTTATCAGAGAATATGTCAAGGTCATGACCTCGTCAAGGGGTAAAGAACAATATCTAAAAAAAAATTCTCAATTGAAAACGGTTTTCATCCCAAACGAGAAAGAGTATGATGCACTGAGACGAATTATGAACTTTTTTGATCGTCGGATGAAAAATGACGGAGATGTGGCACTTTGAAAATTTCGAAGTTTTTCCCGCCAAAATTCAAAAATCGGCAAAAATGACTAAAAATTTTTCAGCTCCTTCATTTATACACATACAGATTTGATATTTGGCACAACAATAGCATGTAAGAGTAGCTACAAAAATTACTATTTTTCATTGACCTTGACCTTCATTCAAGGTCAAATTATCAAAAAAACTAAAATTCAAAAAAGATCTTTTGAGTCAGGCTCTTTTTGTTCGTTTTATTCCCTGAACAATCAGTGCATCTGTAGATCATGGTCGGCACTAACCTTTTTCTTATATATGTTATCAAAAAATATCTGAAGGTCAAGGTCTAAGAATGAGGTCAAATCAAGATCAAACATTTTAAATTCAAAATACTAATTTTTTTATATGAATCGGAAAGTGCATGATTAAGTTTTATGGTCGTGCGAATAAAAAATGACGTAGAAATGGCACTTAGAAAAATGTTGGTTTTCCCGCCAAATTCAAATTTGTCCCAAAATGCACTAAATTTCCTTTTACTATATATCTTTACACATACAGATTTGATTTTTGGTACAGTGATAGCTTGGTCAAAGGGCTATAAACTAATTGCTTTCATTGATTTTGACCTTCGCTCAAGGTCACAAAGGTCAAATGATCAAAAATCGAAAATTTCAAATTTTCAAAATATTTTCATCGTATGTGAAAGAAAACGTTATTTTAAAGATGTTTGCAACGTTAGAAGGTCAACTGATCGGTTAAGAAAGGGAAGCGAAGAGAAAAACGATTAGAAAAACGAAGAGAAATCGTAGGTAAAACGTACAAAGGCGTCGTCAGAACGAGAACATATCAGCGATCATTTTCTTGTTGGACGGTTAAGACATAAATGTTATAGGATACATGATACAGTTACGGGATACACGATACATGAACGGGATCACAGTACAGTAAACACGATACGAGGTACGGGATACACGGTTCACAGTACAGTAAACACGTACAAGGTACGGGATACACGGTTCACAGTACAGTAAACACGATACAAGGTACGGATACACGGTTCACAGTACAGTAACACGATACAAGGTACGAGATATACGACTCACGGAGGTCAAATGATACAAAATCGAAAAATTCAAATTCTTTAAAACGGTGTATTTCATCGTATGGAAAGATAACGTTATTTTAATATTGTTTAAAGAAGGGAAGCGAAGAGAAACGAAGAGAAATCGTAGGAAAAAACGTCGAAAGCGTTCGTCAGAACGAGAACATGTCTGCGATCTTTTTCTTGTTGGAAATCCCGTGTTTTGATCTTGATCAAATCTAGTTATTTTATATCTGACTATCTGTATCATTTGTTTACAGATCTCAATTCTAATATATAGATTGTATGAGCTGGAATTAGTAAAGGCCTTCTGCCACACAGAGGTGATTTTATTTATATACATATTTCGCCATGTCTTTTGTACATGC
The DNA here is from genome assembly GCF_902652985.1 of Pecten maximus. Lineage (NCBI taxonomy): Eukaryota > Metazoa > Mollusca > Bivalvia > Pectinida > Pectinidae > Pecten > Pecten maximus. The sequence goes on from NW_022980952.1 coordinate 7,534, forward strand.
TGAATATTTTATTATATGTGTACGTGTGTGAATGGGTTTAACCTTCACCTTTTCAGTTACGATACAGTAATGAAATCCTTGTAAAGTAATTGATTATATATAGTGTAATTGATAAATAAGGAAATACAGAATCTTCTTTTTCCAATTATCATTTGTTATTATATTTTTCCCGGTTAAATGTACGTATCTTATAGTTAAGTGTTAAATTGTCAGACTGCAACCGTATCTGTAATGTGTGTATCGATAATGTAATGTTGAGAGTAGTAAGAGTCTTTGTTTTGTATCGTTGCAGGGTAAAAGATTTACTATAATAAATCACTGGTTCCAAGAAAAACTACATCGAGCGGGTTTATTATTTTCACCCATATTCCCCTCGGTTTCATTAAGTCGCCTATCGATAAAATTTTTATAGGCCGTGAAAATACAGTAGGTGACATCTAGTCATTTCGGGTTGCTATAATATTGACCGGGGATTTGACTATGTAACCAAATGCACGTGACTTTACTTTAGCTAGAGGTTTGCCCGCAGAGAGATCCTCATCTTTTAAATATTATTTATTAATCGCACCCGCAATAAGTCTATTTGATTGACACATCAAAGAAACAAGCACGTGCACAGTGCCGCACAGTGATAACTTCAAAGGCAGCGGCGATTACAAAGAAGATTTGCCGTTATATTCTATACATTCCCTCTCAGGTTTAGTTTTAAAACGTCTTTTAAATACATATTCTGTAATTTTTTTCAAGAAATAAGTAAGAAAGCCTCAAATTTTGTCACATAGAAACGTGTACTGAAGTTTATTTAGTGATCGGAGATGTGCCGTTTAACCGGGGTTCCTGCGGGTAAGCCTCTTTAAAAACAACACAATGCTACATTTTGCGTTGGAATAGTTATATCATGAGAATAAACTTATGTCGTAGATAGGAAAAATATTCAATGTTAAGAAAAAATGAGAAGTATCACCAATTAGACCACATATACAGAGTGTGAGTAATTAAGTTTCTTTAAATAAATTATCAATCTCGCCTGATAGATTTTCCCTAGACGTGTCCAACAGTAGAAATGATTTGGGGGTTTCCCGGCGGAGTGATGAGGTTTGAGCTCATAAAAAGATGGTTTGTTTACGTATGCTAATTGGCAAATTGTTCCAAGTCAATAGCAGAGGGAAGGAAAGAATTAGTATACATGTATATGCTAATTCTACACGAACCTGAGTAATGATGTGACCTGATGAAATTGGATTAGGAACAAGTTTACTAAGGTATACTGGTGTATTATGATAACACTTTTTATGAATTGGATATTTTGTGTTTTGTCTTCTGTCGATCATTTGTCAGTACCATTAACTAGGCTAAGATTAAAATTTGGCAAAATGACACACACATTATAAGGTAAGGAACTCCTTATAATGTACTCCAGGGGTTTTCATTTTTATCGAAGGTATATTTTGTTTTACATACTAGGGAATTCCCTTTACGTGTAGACTGACAAATCTCAGATCCCGTGGTTCAATACAATCACCCCACATTTATTAATTAAACGTACTCGTATTTCGGGCGTGAAAATATATAGGGGTTTTAAAAAAGTTGACTATCAGCCCGGAGTCAAATGTACGTTCGAACCATTTCAGGATTTCGTTTTTTCATAGAAAATACCTGACGGTTTACTGTTTTATTTGCCGTATATACGACATACTACCTTTTATGTCACCCACAACACAACTACAACGGTAACAGGAGCAGGCTCCGAAAAAACCCGAAGTCAAAAAAAAAGCGAGAAACAAAGCCACAGTGAATCATTTAGTACATGACAGGTCGTCTCTTCCTTTTGATGCCGTCCATGGCCAAAGTATGAGGTCGCAGTGAGTTTAGGCTTAAATCACGTCTCCTTATTTTTTGCTCGTCTCCCAAGCTTAGCTTTATAAATATCCCTTTTTGAATATTGCCGAGATTTTTTCCAAAAGAAAACTTTGTGAACTTTGGGTTAAAATTTATGATATCTTATATCTTTATAAAATACTTTAAAACTTTTCTTTATAAGATATCTTTTATAATATATAAATATCTATATAAATATAAAATATCTTTAAAGAACGAGACTTTCATGAGAGGGCAAAATAATAAAAGTTTGAGAATGAGTGTTCCCTCTGTACGGTAATTACGTTTTGTTGAAAAGGCACGTGGAACATTTAAACAACCCTCTGTCGCGATCTCGATCTGCTAGGCACAGTGCAGATGTGTGTTAGAGCAAACCCTGAATATATGACAATTTAAATAAATCTGTTTAAGGGCCATTTTATGGGTTTCAGCTTCATCTCGGCTCTTTCATCGAGTGGGGGAGAGTTCATTATCTCAAATTGAAATTCGTTCTTATAAGATATCTTATAATCAAATAATAAGATATCTTATAATCGAATTATATAAGATATCTTATTTAATTTTTTTATAAGACATCTTGTCGTTTTGCATCCCATTTTTTTGTGATAATGTATTTTTCAAAATGGCCGCCGACTGTGATGGTTGAGGTTTGTCCGAACAAGTCCTACTAAAGTACAAAACATATTGTAACCAAATTTAGCGTAAGTTATGCAACTAAAATAAACCTTGTAAGTCAATCAACAATGTTGACAGGAGTGTCAAATTTTTGTTAGCAAACCCAATGTACAATTGCAGTATGGATGGGAACCATGTATATTTATAATTGGAGTTGTTTTGGATCGATTGGTTTCTAATATTTCATTCATAAAATGTAATAACTGATGTAAGATTACACTCACCAATAGCCAACTCAGCTATGAACCCCCACGGGGGTATTAGCCATCCATTTGGGTACAACTCTAGTTATTAGGTCGTCGTTGTCGTGAACGAAAAAGATGTACAAAACACACGTTTCAAACCAAAAAGTATTTCATAGAGGTTCCATATGCATATCAGCAAGCAAGGGCACATCAGGCACAAAGGGGACCAACACATGTGCAGACCTTGTCAGCAGTGCATCAAATTTCAAAAAAATAGTTTATCGTGTCACACATGTAACTGAAATTTTCCCCAAGTATTTTATTTAAATTGCAAACTATGTGCATTCAAATATACATATATTTTTATAACAATTCAAAAATTCTTATGTCGGAAATAAGCTTGACAAACATTTGAGAGAACTTTTCTATAGTACTTTCCACCTCTTCCAGAAAATTCCTTATATCTTTAAAGGGTCTTTTCGAACTCTTGAAAACATCAAAAATTTAAAAGCGGGCTCGAGTTAGCATCGGATTCGTTATCGTTATTGGAAATTAGAGTAATGATTTGTTTTTACTGACATTTGACTTTGGGTTTAATAACGAATCCGCTGCAGCGCGGATTGAGGTTTAAAACAACATATTAGTACTTTTATATAATATATGATGGAGATTTTTGAATAACGAACCGCGGCAAGCGGATTGGGGATTCAGTTTCTTATGCTAAATTTGGTATTTTTCTTATAAAATCGACTCTCTCTAATCGACACTTTGATTGATGAAAATAAATAGAGGATATGAATGGTTTACCTCGGCAGAATATCGATATTTTCACGAGTGCGAAGACAAGTGAAAAATATCGAAAAATTCCGTCATACGAGTGAAATATATGTTATATTTAAAACCCTAAATTCTTTTATGCATTTCAAAATCTTAAAAACAAAATAAAAACATCGAAATATTAATAGTGTCAAAAAGTGCGGGAATCGTATTGACGTGATCTCTTTTTGAGTTTTCTCCACGTCAACTTGACGGCGGGAATTTTAAAAGGAATGATCAGCGCAATTTTAAGCGTTTCTGCTGTTATAGGAGAATCTGTGCATGGATATAGCTAATATAATGTCAATTGAATTTTTTGTCAAAAAACTAGTTTGATTTCAGAAATACAGCAAAATAAACCCCTTTATTATCTCCGCTTCAATTTGGGAAAAATCGGCAAGTTCAACGAGATGAACAAGCTCCGCTCTAATTGGTCAAAGATGGAAAACTTTTATTTTTACTGCAAACTTACATTTCACGCAAAAACTTACATTTTCACTCAAACTCTTTATCGTTTCATTGCTCATCGCTGCAGTGAAAATATAAGTTTTTTAGTTTGATAACTTTCGATGTTTCACTGGCAAAAATGCAATAAACGAAATTCTATTAAAACAATGATATAATAACTCTAATTTAAAATTTCTGTTAAAGTTTTAAAAAACCTTTGAAAACTAAGTTACCTTTCCGATCGATTCATACGGGAACGTTTTTTTTTATTCTAAATTGACAACATATATTCTATATAGAAGGAGATATGATAGCATTATGTAAGTGTATTTCTATGTTGGTGGAATGCTCTGTTTTTCATACGGTTGTAGCGTTGAATTTTTTACGCTGTCGTAAACTACAAGGTAAAAAAACTTGGTACCCCTACCAACTCAAAAAGAAAAGTTATGTTCTAATTCACCCGTTCAAACGAACCATAAATTATTTATCAAATAAAACTCAACACACTGTGTTAGAATACCGCTACTGCGCTGAGCAAATTTAT
>NW_022980953.1:0-12065 GCF_902652985.1 Pecten maximus
TTTTTTTAAGAAACAGACATTCCCCAAATAGACTATTTTTTTTTTTCTTTTTTTCTTTTCAAATCGATGAACTATTGTGATGAAGTTGAAATAAGACATAATTTGTATTTCATTCTCTGCTTCAATTATAATAAATTGATAAGTTTTCAGGAAACCTCACACCTAATTATGAAGTGCTACATATATTAATAGTTTCTAAACTTACCACTTTATTACGGTATGTGCTTCATCTACAACTATAAGACCAAGTTGCTTTGGTAGGTTCAGGTTGTTAGCATAGCTCGCCATGTTGTGTCTTCCACAACTGTTCCGCGCTGCCAAATATGAAATCAAAATGTCCAGCTAAAATAGCATCGTTGTCGCCGTTGCTCTTGCCGATATACGTGGCCTTAATCCTAGTTCATTGAGACGACGACACTGTTCGTCCATGATACTAACAAGAGGCGCAACCACAAGCACAATTTTCCCTTCGTTTAACAGTGGATAACTTTCATAGCCAACGATTTTCCGCTCCCAGTTCTTGTCCCGACAAAAACGTCTTTCCCTTCATTAACTGACTGATTGCTCGTATCTGTGTCGACCTAAGCTGTTGTATTTTAAATTTGTTGCACACAATTTCTTGTTGCTGAAAGGGCGCGGCCATTTTCTCAGTTCATTGTTCAATAGTACGAGCATTCTGATTGGTCGGACGCTTACGTAAATGAAAGGGACGCACTGTGATTATCCACAGGTGGCGCAGTACGGGAACTTCGTTTGTCGTGAGATCCGCCAAGGGTGAATAGGGAGTATCGTATTGACACCCTTGGCTAGCGAAGTTGCTGGACGCCAATGTCGATAATATCACACCCATAGAGGTCAAGCTAATCTCTTTGGGGTCCAGTTTTCTGGGAGATCGAGATCGTAAGGCACAGAACAATATGATTGTCTGGTTCCCCTTTGTTTGGGTCCCATGTCGCTGCTACGGCTGCTGACTTCAGTCTGCTATTCTGTGTCTAACTCCGTCCCAATTGGCAAATTAAACCAAAAAAATTAAATAATATACAATTGGAAAGAGATATTATAATTTATAAAACATAATATTTTAATCAGATTGTTTTTGCTTTTTGACCACAACGTAAGTTTTAGTCTATGTCAGCGCTTTGAGGTGTAGCTGCAAAATCTACGATGCCCTCTGGCGGATACTGCCTTGCCAATCTAACCGTTGCTTTACATAACTCCGTAATGCTATGCAGTAAATATTTGTAAATATCGTAAATATTCACGATAAAAATGACATGTAAAGTTCAGCTATAAAAAAAATTACCTTTTGTTTTGTTGACAACAAACGTAGACACAAACGTAGTTTGAGTCTATGTCAGCGCTTTGAGGGCTCTGGCGGATACTGCTGTTGGCCAATCTAAACGTTGCTTTACAGTACTCCGTAATGTTATGCATTAAATATTTGTTTAACTTCACGATAAAATGACATACAGTGAAGTTCAGCTATTAAAAAAATCACCTTTTGTTTTGTGTATTTTAAAGCTGACGACAATGTGTTTTTTTTTTGGCATTTTCGTTCGCTCTGACACAACTTCCCACTGCCACTTCACAATCATATTCTATCGCAAGTCAAATGCAACACTGCAGTTTCGTTAGATATGCAAAACAACAGAACCTCACAAATAGATAGTTTTCAAATATTTTTAATTTAAGTATGTTCTGGTCGATGATACGTAAGAATTTTTTTTTTTCCCCGCGTGAACGCATTAGATTTCACGCGGAATGATACAATCGACTTTTTCGCTGGCGCCATATTGCTGCTTACCTGTGACCCGGAAGAAAAATCTACTACATCACGCTGAATTTTCATCATCGACATCTATGTGTTTTTTTTCTTTGGTGGCATGTTACTGAATGGGTTATAATATTGATAAGTTTCGTCGGAATATCGTTGTTATTTTGTACATTGAAAAATCACTCATCCAGCATCCATTTTGTCCGCCATCTTTCAGTAATGTAAACATAATAAAAGAAAGAGTAGGTGATCAAACCCAACTTGAATGTCATTTTCTCACTGAAATATTAACTTGCATGTGATTGATGTAGTCTGCAGATGGTTAGATTATATAGATGTTTTTTTTTAACGAAAGAAAAAAGTTGTCTATTCATCATGACAATATCACAACACCGGCAGTCGAGTACCATACGCATGTTTGCAATAAAAGTTAAATAAATTCTCACTGAATAGGGTTTCGAAATGTCAAATGGACCTTGTGAATTTAATATTGACTTCGGATCTATTGATTATATCCTACGTAATGCACATGAAGTTTTTCGTTTACAGAACGCGTACCGCATTAACGTGGCTGTCTGCATGCAGATGTAGACGTCACTGAAAATTTCATCTCTAATTATACGACTGATGGTTTTTTTTATATTCGTGATGGTTTAAAAAAATAGAAAATGATCTATCATTATCATTTGAAATATTACATAACAGTCGAAGCATATTATAAAAAAGAAAGGGGTCTACGATGTACATCTACATCGACCTTTATTATATGTTGTGGAGTTTTGAACGCTTCAGGGACGGTTTAAAGGGCAGTAACTCTTTAAAAACACACATTTTTCATGGAAATGTACTGATTGCTAAATTTAACCAGAGATATTTAAAGGCAGTGGAAATGTTATATTCCTACATCTGCGGTTTTTTCTGTCTTAAATCATTTCAGCTTCTGAATTAAATTAACCTTTAAACTAATGCACACAGTAAAGTATTGATAATCATGCAAATATTTATTATCACTTAGATTTATTATTATTATTTAATCTTTTTTTCTTTACACACTAGTACTATTATTTGAGAAGAACAGCAAAAATTACTAAGTTCATTATTCTTCTAAACAACAAAAATTTGTAAAACTTTTTTGTGTTGTGCATATATCCTATTGTGAATAACTTGGCATGACTAAGATAATAGTATTGTCTTGATGACTGTTACATACTATATCATAGGTTGAATTAAATATTATTTTCTTCTTGTCAATTATGGTAAATGGTGAAAAACACATTTTTTTCATTTAAATTGTTAAGTCGGTTTAATGTTCAAATTCAGATTAATTTAATTAAAGCAACTATTAATAATGTATATATGTGTTAACTTTTCTGACAAAGTCTTCAAGTACCTGATTATATTGACAGAGAATCAAATAGAATTTTGTTGTTAGAATAGTGGGCTTAGCCATTTACAACTGTTTAGATTCTACTTAATAAGGTTTGATTTTTAACATTTGGCAAATTTATCTTATCCAATATCCAATTTAGTTTTAAAGATAAGCAGTACTTCCATTTTTATGAAAAATAAAATTACTTCAGTGTTCTAATAATTTAAACACATGAACAATTGAAAGAAATACATTTGTATGAAAAGCATTCATAATGGACTTTGAAGAATGCTACTACATGTACAGTTCATCCAGTTTGGGCATTCGAACTACATTTTCATCTGACAGATGCTGCAGATTAAAAAAAAACCTCTGATTTTGAAATCGATGATACAATACTATAGCTACATTCACATCTCACTAACATTAATTAACATGATATATATACCATAAATACATATATATATGTATCATGCAGTTACAGTTATGTATATGGTACATATACTATTGCGGAGAATATTTGATGCAATGTACATAAGTAAAAACAAAATTCCACTTCAAATTGATTTGAACTGTACATGTGAATGAAATGTGTTTTGGTTGTATAGATGATTTGTAGCTACACAGTATGGAGTGTAAACATATAACGTAGAGTGCTATATGAAAATCATGTTCACCTCTTAAGAAACTGTCTCAAGTCTGAGCCGATATGAGCATGTAATTCTAAGTTTTGAATATAGTGCTTAGTTTAATGTGCCCGTCGTGATGGTATACCCTGCCTGTCTACATCCGCATCTCTACGCTTCCAGAGTCTGTTTATCAGACCCAGGTGTTTTTAACCCACCATCATCAGATGGTGGGCTATTCAAATCGCCCTGCGTCAGTGGTCCGTCCGTCCCTCCATCCGTAAACAATTCTGTTATCGCTATTTCTCAAAGTACTGAAGGGATCTTCTAAAATTTCATAGGTTTCTCTTTGGTTTCTAGTTATGCATATTGCATTTTGAGACCAATCGGAAAACAATATGGCCGACAGGCAGCCATCTTAGTTTTTGACAATTGAAGTTTGTTATTGCTATTTCTCAGAAAGCACTGAATTGATCTTTCTCAAATTCATATGTAGGTTCCTCTTGGTGCTAACATAGTTATGCATATTGCATTTTGAGACCAATCGGAAAACAATAAGGCCGATAGGCAGCCATCTTTGATTTTGTCAATTGAATTTGTTTATCACATTTCTCAGAAAGTGTTGACGGGATCTTTTTCAAATTTCATAAGTAGGTTCCCCTCGGTCCTAGTTTATGCATATTGCGTTTTGAGACTAATCGGGAAACAACATGGCCGACAGGCAGCCATCTTGGATTTGGACAATTGAAGTTTGTTATCGCAATTTCTCAAAAAGTGCTGAAGGGATCTTTCTAAAATTTGATATGTAGGTTTCCCTTGGTGGGTGGTTATGCATATGCATTTTGAGACCAATCGGAAACATATGGCCGACAGCAAGCCATCTTAGGTTTTGACAATTGAAGTTTGTTATTGCTATTTCTCAGAAAGCACTGAATTGATCTTTCTCAAATTTCATATGTAGGTTCCTCTTGGTGCTTACATTAATTATGCATATTGCATTTTGAGACCAATCGGAAAACAATATGGCCGACAGGCAGCCATCTTGGATTTGGACAATTGAAGTTGTTATCACTATTTCCAGAAAGTGCTGAAGGGATCTTTCTCAAATTTTATATGTAGGTTCCGCTCGGTGCCTAGTTATGGATATTGCATTTTGAGACTAATCGGAAAACACATGGCCGACAGGCAGCCATATTGTATTTTGACAATTGAAGTTTGTTATCGCTATTTACAGAAGGCACTGAAGGGATAGAACAATCTGCCACAAAATATCATTCAAAACCTTGACATAACATCATTCAACCAGGCTCGCACACACGATAAATCCTAAAACAATCACACAAATGTTTTTAACCTGAGCTCTCTCTTATCTAAAAGCTGGTAGCTAGATGGGGCGCTACATCAAATGTATAAATATTTTTCAAATGCTAATGATATGATAATTTGTGAAGCGCTTATAGGCATGGATCCTCAAAAGTTTGAAAAGAAAGGCCTCATTAATTTTACAGGTAATCTAGGACCTTCATATTACATCTACACTACGTATACATTAACCATTGAAGATGTCAAATAAGATTACCCGAGTACCTATTCTGAAAATTAGCTGCCAAGACGCACTTGCAATTCAAAAGTAGATATGGATTTCTTTTCTTGCCAATATTTGTCCTAGTCCTAATCAGGTATTGGTGATGTTCCATACAAAGTTGAACCATGTCCCCACTAAACAAAAGCAGTTAAAATATTTGTTTTCGTTTGTGTCCTTCAGTACTTTCAGTACTTTGATTCTCATTTTATTGTTGAGGGACACAACAGTTTTTCTCCACCTTCCCTCCATTTGCTCAAGTGATTCCCGCCATCCTGGAGAAAGATGTATGCTGCAAAGAACCATGATTTGATATATTAATTGAACTTAAATTTAAAAGAATGTTTATTTTATTGATATAGGATGTGGTATCGCTATGATTTGTTATTTTTTCAACAAGTACTTGTTTGTACACATTGCACATTTTGCGTTACTTCCGGCTTGGAAATTTTTGGAAATTTCTTTTTGGCGCATCTCTTCAAAGAAGAGTGAGAGCTTATGTTGTCACTCTGGCATAGGCGTCCTGCTCACCAGAGTTTCCTGCTGCTGGTCCCGATCCATTGGCTCCCCCTCCTGACGCCGATTCAAATTCGGAGATTCTGCTGACTCAGTATCCATATCTTGCGTCAGGAAGGACGCCCTGTGCTGCCCTGCAAATTAGCTTTTGCTGCCCGATAGGGATAGCCGTTTTTTTCATGTCATCCATGGCTATCCCTGCCATGGATTCCACTGAGGTAAACCCCATTTTCGTTAAATATCCAGCGCCTGTCCAGAGATCTTCTTTCTGGCTGCCCATTGCGTGAGTTGGGGACAGGTTGTTCTGAATTTCGTCTTTGTCCTCCATGACTTACAGAACTATCCAAATATTTAGTAAAGAAAAAAAAGATGTGAATTTTAATATACAGAGGAGCCCACTTATTTGCATATCGCTTATTTGAATATCCAGCTTATTTGCATAAAATTTCAGGGTCCTGATTTTTTTCTTCCTTATCTTTGTATTTTAATCCCGTGTATTTGCATCGACTAAAACACACCGACTCCCCGCTTATATGCATATAAAATTCCAAAAAATCGGGGGAAAAAAATTGGTTTTAGGGTATTTTTGCTGTAATAAAGTTTTATGAAAAGTTTTTGAACTTGCATATTGATTTGACACGATGTACAACGTTATCTAATCATTATTCCCACTTCGTCAAACAGTTATGTTCGATGCATCGATATCAACATTTAGTTATTATCCCAGACCATATCAGTAGCATTGTGCAGAAGAATTACTGAATAAAATATGTATATGCCTCATCTTTTGATGAGATTTGTTTATTTATTATAGCATCGATCCAAACCTTGTTTCTGTACACTTGAACACTCGCTGAGGCAGGTTGCGATCGCCATGATTGTTTACTAGGCGCATTGCATTGTGGGGGCATATGTGTAATGAACGACAACTCTTTGTGTGTGTTTTCCAAAACAGACCCAAACAACCAATACACATGTCACGGTCATTTAAGACAGTCTATTGCTTCAGCAGTTCATCATCTATGATCAAACAACAAATATACTCATAGCAGGAACACAACGCCATCTCGAGACGATAATGAATCTTAATTGAAACGATGACATTGTACATCGTAGGCCTAATGCCAACCCACGCGTGTATGACCGCTGTCGGACCCAGCGACGACGAAGTGTATGCAAATATTGTATTTGTACATTTACAAAGAATAACAACCCATGTATTTCGTATTTACTCTTATTTTTAAATTGGTTTTTTTTTAAATATATTTTTAATGCAAATAACGTAAACAGCGCCCATTTTGAGTACCTACACTGACGATCTACATGTGTATAAGAGGGGCCAAACCCAACTCCGCCTATACAAATTTAATACTCCGGTTATTTGCATATTTTGTGATGGAAAAAGGCTATGCAATAAGCGGGTTGCTCTGTACTACATCAAACAATTCATAAAATGTCTGTATTGTATCATGTTTGTATTGTCAATATTTGCTCAGATATCGAATGTAAACTGTTACTTACCACATTCTGCGGTGATGGTTGCCCTCATGGAAGGGCACAGTAGATTTATTTGATGCCTGACCACTTACACTGTGACTACGATGTTAGTAAGTGTGAACACAGTCAAACACTTTGTCACTGTGGCACACAGAGTCCTCCAGTTCCTCGGTTGTCTTTCGGTTATACAGGCCTGGACTGTTATACAGCCTAGCACTGTTTATACAGGCCTAGCACTGTTATACAGGCCTAGCACTGTTATACAGGCCTACACATGTACAGCACCTCTTCTCCCTGGGACTGTTCTAAGTTATACAGCCCTAGCACATGTACAGCAACCTCTTCTCCCTGGGACTGTTCTCCAGACATTTGATGAGTCTGCGGAGACGAGGAAACTGAATGGTCATTATTGCTGGTGGTGGAAACACTTTTTCTTCTTTCTAGGTCCCTCACACGTTTGCTTAAGTTTTTGGAATTTTTCCAATAATCAGAAAATTCCTTCCGAGTTTACATATGCATTCCTGTGGAGAAATACATTGATAAAAATTTTCAAATATGGCAATAGAAATATAGATTTATTTTATTATAATATCTTACATTTTAGCCATCGTGCTTCGTCCGTCGCCGTCCGCCGACATAAACTTCTCACATTTCAATCTTTTTCTCAAGTTCCACCGGTTGGATTAAGCTGAACTTGCCAGAAATGATCCTGAGAATGGTCCTGACCAAGTGTTGGTATTTTTTTCGGGTCGTCTGAAATCCAAGATGGACGCCATCTTGAAAAACCAACCTTTTAAACTTCATCTCAGTTCCACCAGTGCTATTGAGCTGAAACTTGCCTGAAATGATCCTGATATGGTCCCTAAATTGGTTAACATTACCAGCATTGGATGACAGCTTATGGTATACACATGTTGGCCCTGACTAACCCTAGGGCTGATGGGCGGGGCCAAAAAAGTCAGTTAAATTAACTGAAATATTTCAAATCTCAGTGACCGTTAAGGCCCATGGGCCTTTTGTTGACTTGTTTGTTGGATTTGTATTGGAATTCATTCTAACCTGGTTACATTATATAAAGTGAATCAATTACTCTTCATAGCTGGAGAGGAGCTACAAGCGGATGCATAGTTTAAAGAACTTCTTTGTTTGACATGTCGGTCATCTCATCAGCTATATGATTCACAGAATTATCCTAACCGAAGATTCTGCGTTATCTTGTTATGGGATCTGTTCGCCATGCAATTGTGTAACTTCGTTTGGACGTCTTGTCTTACATTTCGTCTGAATCAGACAGATGATTCTTTGGGGTGTAATCATTTTAAGCGAGCAATTCTAGATAAGCAAGAAAATTGCCTTTGTTTTGTTATATGGTTGATACATTGCCCAGCACTGAAACTTAATAGATTGCCATTCTCGAAGTCCAAAGCAGCATTCTTCATTTTAAACCTTCATTATGTCAATTTTCTTTTCCTTTTTTTTCTTTTTTTTCTCTACTTTTTTCTTACGATAGGCAATAACTACTTACATAGACAGCCTTCTCTTCAGCAGTCTGTCAAATATCATCGGATTGTGTCCTCCATGCTTTCTGTAAACAAAAACAAAACTTTTCTTTTTTCAGTTTTTATATATCCCCTTTTTTTTTCTTTTTTTTTTTTTTTTTTTCTTATCTTGTCGTTGAAGCCTTTTTTTTACAATCCTGCCCCAATCCTGTTCTGTGCCTTTCCTGGTGCCGGGAGGAACTGTGCGAATATGTAAGCTGAAAATACGATAAACAAAAAATATCTTTTTTATTCAGAAACAAAATTATTAAAGTGCTCTAATTTTAACTATATTGTTTGATGCCATGAATTAAAACCATCTGAAAATTGTGTGGATCTCCTTATTAAATGTGATAGAAATCAGATAATTTACTCATCTTTTTTGAAGAGTTACATTTACAACAAATGAACATTAAAAATGTATATTACATCTCCATGCTTTTCCTCCTGTATTCTGGCATTAGTGTCTTGCCATGCTGGTTGTTGCCATATACAGTTGTATTGGCAACCTCTTCTTCAAACAGGACAAACTCAACAAGATTTAAGGCTAACTTCTTTAGTTTTTAACCCTTTTTCTAATCTTATTGTTCATTGACATAACTATTTTACTCCACTTCGCCTCAAATTCTTCTGCTGAAATGGAGCCACATCTTGCCATAATATGTGCTAAAAGACAATTAAAAACAAAGTCAAATGGCTGTTAATTTAAGACTGATTTGTCTAATGTTGACTGCTACAAATAACAACTTAGCTGATATACTTATATCCCAAAGATTGCAGTGATCACAATCTTTTGTGAAAGATACAGAAATTTATCATGAAGATTTTCTGGGATAAGATTTTGAAAATCTTACATTTCAAAGCACCAACTTTCTCGTCATCCATCGGTTTTTTGTTGTGCTGTATGTTCCCGTAGATGGTTGTACATTTCATTTCTTCTTCGGATATGAGGAATTCAGTCAGGTTCAGGCACAACTTTTGGTTGGTCTTCGCAGTCTTGTGAGCCCTATCAAAATCCTTCCGTCGAAGCCTTACCCCGAACCTGGCTTGTCCAAGGTAAACCAGAAAGAAGAATTGTTTGTATAAACAACTATAAAGAAACATGAGGGAACAAAAAAAAACAACAGCATATACAGGTAGTTATTACATGAAAAGATTAAAACATCATCTTTAAATGATTGGCTGCCATATCTTGCACGTCATCTAAATGAATAAAAAGTGCAAAAATGCATAATGTTACTCAGATTACAGATTTACCATCATAGCTTCGTGTAAGTTCATGTTGGTGTGATGGCTCATCTGAAAATCAGAAAGATATCTATTGATGTAGTCATGAATGATAACAATTCTATAGGATGTCATATACATTGACCACAAAATGTTTTCTTTTAAGATACAAGAAGTTGCAAAGAAAAACGAAATGACAAACTTTACCTCCAGCTTTAGAAAAGACTACATTATCTTATGGAGGCATTAAGTACACCATACCCTGCTTCCAGTACACTTAATTATGCATGCACAAGCTGTATACACATTTAAGGAATTCATCTGCACGTCAAAGAATTATGCTGTTGTTGTGAAATTCCAAAATGCAAAATTCAAACTGACCCAGGAGGATAAAGGAGCTATCGCCAACACACAAATGTTGGAATTCAATAGACTTTGTGAACATACTGTTATATTAGTGTCTGAGGCAACAGAGTGCTTAATTATCCCAGTAGAAAAAATTGTAACAAAATGGAATGACACCTAAAGGGCTGATAATGGGTGGTTTTCCGAAACTTCGATATAGTTGCCTTCGTTTATTTCCTTACAGATTAGATAGCGGCCTTGTGAAACAAAGGACTGCCCGGCTGGGCAGACCTATGGTTTTCTAAACAAACTGTGGCGATAGTAGCTGTGGGATCAATTATATCAAAACCATTTTGTATGCCATGTAAAAGATATTCCTTATCAGGGTCGTTCACCAACTCTTCAGACCAAGCGGTAATTTAAGCGATGATGACTGCTTTCCTACTGCGGGTTTTTTTGCCTGGTATGTTCTACTTTTTGCCTGGCTATGTTCTACAGCCGAGTGTTCTTGACACACCCAGGAATAGCACAACAGTGTTCAAATTTGCACACTTCAAACTGACAGCCTGACCTACTATTGAATTTCTTACAGATTTCTTTACCCTGGGGGTTTAAATTTGAAAAGGGGGTTCCGCTACCCACCTGACGAGTGAGGTGTTGACGTCACTGGTTTTTTACGATGCTGATGCTGGAATTGGGGTCTTAACCTCCGGTACTCCACAGATAAATGGCTAACTGAAGTTCCCCAATGAAAATTATGGACGTTTTGCAACCGCCGGTACTCCCTGTCATACAAATACACCGAGACTAACTCGTAGCTCGTGACCAACAGATAAATCATCGAAGTGTACGACAGGTAGTCAAAAATCTGACTCTCTGGCAATACACCTTTCGTAACTAACGTGTGTAGTATGGCTAAGTTAGCAGTAGACCATTGGCTAAGAGTTACTAATTCTAATTTCGGTTTAGCTGGGGCAGCTCTACAAACAATTTGAAATTCTAATCTATCAGAAACTACACTCTTAGACATATGGGTCCCCCCAACATTTATGAAATCTACTATGTCTAAATTGGGATTGCTTAAGGCCCTCCTGCTGTGAGGGATTTTATGTACACTTGCGGATCTTGCAACGAGAACCCACCTTCAATATTTGGTGCCCTATCCTCATTCCTGCGCGGAGTCTGCTGCTCCTGTCCTTGCCGCAATTGATTCAGAATTGTTCGCATGAGCTCATCGTCTCCTTGCGTCTCGCTTCCGGCAACTTCGGGAACAACATGGCCGACATTGTTCCGTCCCGCTCCACTAGCAACCAACGTTTCACCTCCGTCCCTATTACATCCTTCATCAAAAGTTGTCTTCAAGGCTTTTTCTAATGATTTTGTTTGACCGAGATTTAGCTTAAGCTTTTTCACAGGTCTGGATCCAAGCAAACTAATGCCTCCAGTGATGTGAAACTGGCCGAAACAATGGCCACGCTGTATCAGCAGTTATTTTTTTGCCGCTGCCGACTTTTTACGGCATCATATCCTGTGATAGGTCTTCCATTTATACTTTTATAACATTGATAGTATTGTCCACGCCTAGACAAAT
>NW_022980954.1:0-12056 GCF_902652985.1 Pecten maximus
AATAAATGGAAAAGTCATAAAATGATCTTTCAAGGTGGGGCTGCGGTGGCCGAGTGGTTAAGGTGTCCCGACACTTTATCACTAGCCCTCCACCACTGGGTTGCGAGTTCGAAACCTACGTGGGGCAGTTGCCAGGTACTGACCGTAGGCCGGTGGTTTTTTCTGGGTACTCTGGCTGTCCTCCACCTCCAAAACCTGGCACGTCCTTAAATGACCCTGGCTGTTAATAGGATGTTTAACAAAAACAAACAAAAATCTTTCAAGGTTACTGGGTCAAAGGTCAAGGCCAAATTTTGTAACTTTATTTTCGCTTATGAACATTTTGTTATGACTAGTGCTGCAACGATACGCTTCCCTCACGATACGATACGTATCATGATACTTGTCTCACGGTACGGTACATATCACGGTACATTTACAGAGTGCCCCATTAGTTATTTTATCCTGTCTGAAAATTGGAGGGATACAAACATAAAGTTATGTATGTTAATAAAGTTTAATTAAAATAAAATACTCTTAGAAGTTTTGACATGTTTATTATTATCAGAGACCTATATACTATTAGTACACTTGACACATTGGGTTAATATATGTTTTACATTTTTTCTTAATTGTTTTCTTCTTAAATCATCTAATTTAAATCTTGAATTATTTTGTTTTCAATTAGAATTCTATTCGATTTCCGATTGATCTGGGCCTGTTTGTTTATGAGAACAAACTGGTCCGTCAGTATTCAAATGTAATATTTCAAACATAATACTGATAGTAACATTAGGCCTATCTTAAAGGACTTGCAAATACATGTTAATACTACTCCTTTAACATAACAGGCCGCTGGTGGGCTCTTTTCCTATCTGATATGATTTTTCCGACGGCGACACATGCCTAAGAAGTCTTTGTCTCTGGTCAAGGGTCGTCTGAAAGAAAAATTCCTATATATATATAAAATTTAAATGAGCGATACAAATTACCGCGCTGCGAGATCAAAATACTGTGAACCGAACCGTGCCATTTATACCACGATATACCATACCACGGATTACCGCTGCAGCACTAGTTATGACATCGTGAAGTTTGTCAGAATTCAAAAGGAGTCAATTGGCAAAGATAAATTCACTTGGTCTGATTATTGGTTCCATAGCTCAAGGATTGATGATTATGGGAGATTATAGCCATATGACGGGGCCCTTGTTAACTTGTCAGCATTCTCATTATCACTATATTTGGAGAAGTACTGAATGGATCAAATCCAATACAGTAGGCAAGATGTTATCTATGTAAACCAAAGATCTGTAGATTAATGACTAATTGTTTTGTCATTCCAGTGTCATTAATTTGCGCAAAGGCAAGAAAATCAGGGTCTCAGATCTCTGGGCTTTTAACTGTACAATAAAAATCCTCTCATCTGTCTGTCCAGATTTTGATGTTAGCATTATTGCTTCAAGGTCACCAGATCCATAGGTCAAGTGTTCAAAGATCAAGGTAATATTTTTGTCTCTGAATTAGTTTGTTATGACATTATGTAATTGAAAAGATAAAGATCTTCAATGTCGCATTTATGTACCGTTTCATTATTTTCTTTTAATTTGCCCCATTTGTGTTTTGCCATATGTAACTGGGGCATAACCTATGACATGGTATAATGAAGCTTTTAAGGTTACGTACATGGGAGGCCAAGGTGGTGTGTCATGAACCACTTTACAAGTTACAAGTTTTTATTTCCTCCAAATGCAAAACAAGCATATAGGGAACAGTACAAACATTTTCATAATTATCATGACATAGACAAGCATAAGATGGCGGAGGACAATATTACCATCAATACTACTGTATTGAGATGTACAAGACATGTTGTAATTACATTGTGTTATCAATATACATTGTAAACTCACCAGTTTCAACTTATTGAATTAATATGACAAAACCGTGACGTCATACATAGTAACGACACGTCATAACGGATGACGTCATACTATATAAAAAGCTACAGAAGCAACAGTGACACTGATGAAAAATGATGAATCAATAATAGCAACAAACTAAGATCAATTTAATTACTTGCAAGCAGGGCTTTTCTTTTCGCTGTAGCACGAAACAAATACTTACCCAACATATTCAAAATTTTAACACTTTTACTCGAGAATAATTCAATATACTTATACACACTTGGTCGACAATAAAAATACTTTTTGATGTATGTCGCCCTTAATTCGGAATATGCCGGACAGAGAAGTACAAAATGCACTTCATCCTCTACGTCATTTTTATCACAGACAGTACAAATCCTCTGATTTCTAGGGATGTTATTATAACGCCCAGACTCGATATTGAGACTGTGACACTGCATACGAAATTGGCTTAATAACTTCTTAAATATATGATTGATAGGTTTAATTAGATAGAACTGAGTACAGAAGGAATCCACAATATGTTTATACAAATAACATTTGGGGGATACATCAAAAGCATTATACAATTCTTGAACAAAAACATCATGAATACGTTGGTTGTATATTTGCAAAAAATGATTTTCATTTAAAACACATTGATTTTTCCAAACATATCCAAATCCTAAACTACAAAGTTCATACTTAATATGATAGACCCAATTAGTTTTACAATTAGGTTTTCTGCAATTCAATTCGACTAGAGCATCATAGCATGATTTCAAAATACAATTTTTTGATTTCAATATTTTTAACCAATATTTCCTAACAGATGTTTTACGTTGCACATACAATGAATATCTACCGGTTTCAAAAAATACCATAGAGGTATTGACTGTTTTTCTAACGTTAAGTAAATCCTTAAGAAAAAGGAGGTGAATTTTTTCTACTTGTGGCGAAACATCTTGCCCCCAAACTTCACACCCATAATTCAAAATACATGTAACATATGTATCAAATAAGGAGAGTTTTGTTTCCGTGTTAAGGTTAAAGTGTTTCATTTTTCTTTTTAATTGAAAATATGCTTTCCTGCCTTGAGAAGCTAAAGTATCTTGCGCTACAGAAAATCTGCCGTTAAAATTAAAAACCAAACCCAGGTAACAAAACTTATCCACAATTTCTATAGGTTTACTATTGAACGTCCAGCTTTCACCAGGTAATATTCTTTTCTTTTTTCTAAAAATAACAATTTTTGTTTTGTCTGTGTTAACTTTTAAATTCCACTTAGTAGTGTAAGTCTGTAAACAGTAAAGCATACGTTGGAGGTCAGTAACGTCCTCGGAGAACAAAACTGTATCATCTGCATACATTAACATAAACAGGTTAATCAACTGTAAGGAGTAACTTTGACAATCAGACTTTATAAATTCACTTTCCATATCATTTACAAATAAAGAATAAAGTATGGGAGACAAAGATTCCCCTTGTAATAAACCGACATGCAAATCGAACATGGCGGATAATTTACCATTAAGTTTCACGCACGAACGTACATTATCATAAATCGATGAAATAACATTAAGTAATCGCCCTCTAATACCACTTTTCCAAAGTTTATGCCATAAATATCGATGATTAATACTATCAAAAGCCTTACTGTAATCAATAAAAACACAATATAGTCGTTTGTTTTGTTCTATAGAATTAATAATTAAGCTTTGTAATGCAAAAATTGCATCTCTAGTACCAAACCCAGGCTTGAAACCAAACTGTGCATCGGTAACAATATCTTCACGAGCGCTCCACTTCAACAAGCGCTTATTTAACATAGACGTAAAAAGTTTAGCTAAATGACTTATTAATGTTATGCCTCTGTAATTGTTAACATTATTAATATCCCCCTTTTTGTGCAGGGGAATTATAGGGATACATAGTTGGGAGGCCAAGACAGTGTGTCATGAACCACTTTAGGGATCGATACATAGTTGGGAGGCCAAGACAGTGTGTCATGAACCATTTTATGGATACATATGAGGGAGGCCAAGACAGTGTGTCATGAACCACTTTAGGGATACATACGTGGGAGGCCAAGACAGTGTGTCATGAACCATTTTATGGATACATAGTTGGGAGGCCAAGACAGTGTGTCATGAACCACTTTAGGGATACATACGTGGGAGGCCAAGACAGTGTGTCATGAACCACTTTAGGGATACATATGAGGGAGGCCAAGACAGTGTGTCATGAACCACTTTAGGGATACATACGTGGGAGGCCAAGACAGTGTGTCATGAACCACTTTAGGGATACATAGTTGGGAGGCCAAGACAGTGTGTCATGAACCACTTTAGGGATACATAGTTGGGAGGCCAAGACAGTGTGTCATGAACCACTTTAGGGATACATAGTTGGGAGGCCAAGACAGTGTGTCATGAACCACTTTAGGGATACATAATTGGGAGGCCAAGACAGTGTGTCATGAACCACTTTAGGGATACATAGTTGGGAGGCCCATGTGCCTCTTGTTTGGTAAGAGGTCAGTTATAGAACTGTTTAAAAATATTTGAATCAAATTAAACCTATACTTACAGTAGTATCCTTTATTTTCATTTTGAAAGTTTTTTGGAGCAATTTTGAAAAGTGCTAATGCCTGCTTCATTGTTATACAGTGTGGTTTTAATAATAATAATCATTTTCATTTTTATGACAATATTCCAGATATTTGAATTACCGGTAAGAATAAAAAAATAAAACTTCTTTATTGGTAACCTGTCAGGTTCTGGTGCCCAGAGAATTCGGCTGTATTTCTGTCAGGTGTGGTAACTAATGAGTTTACCGAGGAGCAACACCCCTATAACTTGAACAGATGAGGTACGAGATACGAGGCAAACCACACCCGCTGGGAAAGGAATGTGTGTATTTCTTATTTCTGAGCCCCATCATCAGGTGGTGAAGGGTTGTTCACTCGTCTTCATCTGTGGTCTGTAATCCAAATTATCTCTATTCCTTTAAGGGGCCATGATAGCTCCGTCAGTATCACTGTCAGGTTTATGTTTCTTGGAAAGCTTGGGCCGGTCTGTGCTGTCATGGTTGTGTCCTTTATAATTTACCTGAATTGCTCTGGATGATATGGGACAGGTCTCCTATATGTTGTTCAGTGAGGTAGTCAACACCTACAACAAGGAGAGCCCACCTCAAAAAGATCCTGGTTGTTTATGAAGAGATAAATTGAGCATATTACCATGATGCAATAAATTAGTTTTGTGCCAACTGAAGATTCGATATGATTACATTGTCATAGTTTGTTTACTCCAGTCTGTTAAATTGTCAGTGTGCAAAAAATGTGCATTTATACGATGTATACAGTATGCATGAAATTAACTTACTGATGGACCTACATTGGGACTCATGTGGTTGTTACTACCTGAAATTTGACTGAACACCAGTTATTTGATTTTACAGGAAAATTGGCATATAATGATATTACAATAGAAAGAAATCAAACTTAATAATTACTAAAATCACTATTGAATTCCATTCTTGCTGTTTCCATGAGATGTTGTTTTATGAGAGACATAAATCTGTAAATATTTTTAGCAGCTTTGATTTGATAGATAGTGAAACACCGCAGGCTTGGATGCATTTAGATACTGAGAATGAGAGTAAATGTGATTAGTCCGATTGGCTCGATATTGATAACCAGGTACATAGCAATCTAAGGGAGACAACTCCTCGGTAAACTAGAGTAGATAGGAAAATCAAACCTGCAGCCAGATTCTCTCCTTAAAAAAATGTGTGAAATATTAAATGTGGAGACAAATTATACATTTAAAATTCATATTGTGTTTATGATAAATATTCTTCTGTCATGAATATGTTCACTTCACTTGATAGTTGAGGTACAATTGTGATTGTGGGCCACCCCTCGAAAAGGAAATTAACTGAGATGTTTTCTTCTTTTACTCAACAGCTAGTCTTCACTGGTGAGAATTATCAGCTACCATGGATATACTGGACCTGTTTGTGTCACCCTTGGAGCGGGAGTACTTGGAAGAAGACATCCGTCCTGACTGATCGAGGACATGAGGTGTCCAGTGTTGACATGTACTGGACCTGTTTGTGTCACCCTTGGAGCGGGAGTACTTGGACGAAGACATCCGTCCTGACTGATCGAGGACATGAAGTGTCCAGTGTTGACATGTACTGGACCTGTTTGTGTCACCCTTGGAGCGGGAGTACTTGGACGAAGACATCCGTCCTGACTGATCGAGGACATGAGGTGTCCAGTGTTGGCATGTACTGGATCTGATTGTGCCACCCCAGAAGTACATTTGACATCCATCACTTACTTCTCTGGGCAATGTGTTTTCCGCTCGAACCGCCGAAATCAACTTACCCTTGGTAAGTGTCATCACAGTCAGAGGCACCATCTATCTGCAGAGGAAGGGAGTTTCCATAGTGTACGGTACAACACAAAATTCATAGACCCAAGGGGTAAACTTATGCCCATATTAAGGGTTTCAGTATGGCCGTACTTAGGGAGGAGGCCAGTGTCTGTCGTCGAGTGGAATCAACTATGGGTGTACTCACCTCGCGGACATTACTGTGGGACTGCGGGAAACCTATCAGCTGATGGAGTTTGATTTGTGTTAATGTATTTGAGGAGTAATTCCTATTTATTCTGTTTGTTGTGAAACTGATTCATGAACTTGTTTTGTTTAGTATAATGATTTCAGTCCTTACTAAATGTATATTTATCTGAATGAATTCATGAATATAATTCTGGTGATTAATTTGATCAATATTATTATACAGTATGCATTAATATTTTTTATCATCATCTGTATTTTTGGCACATTATTGGATTGTGAAGCAAGTACCAACTGAGAATTTTTGTGTTCATTTTACTTTTAAGATTATATTGTATCTTTTAAAGAGTTACCAAACTGTTGCAGTTTAGTGATTGCTCTAATTTGCCAGAGTTTTTCCTATATAAAAACTGTTTGGATTTATCTTCAAACAATGAAAAATTGTTTTGTTATGGGAACCATATAATGTGTTGAAAATGTTTGGTGTTTATATTTGGATGCAACTGTATGATTAGAATTTTGACGGTTGGAATCAAATGAATTGTATATATATATATATATGTCACCCATAAAATCATTTCAACGACAGAATGCCCTTTAACTAAGAATGGAGAGAAAATTACGTCCTTGCATGGCCCTCTCATTGAAAGGCGGATTGTGCAGATTTAAGATTTTTTTTTGTAGCCATTGGACAGCCAGATTGTGGAAAATATCATTTATAATTTCATTCAGAGATTAATTCATCGAGAAAGTTGTATGAGTTCTTAATTAGTAAGGGGAAGTCTAATTTTACATTATTATTTGTGAATTAGATGAAATTGTATTTTAATTTTGATACTCCATAGATTTGACTGATCCGGCATGGGGCATGTAAAGGCAGTGACCACCAAACTGAAATGGAAATTAACTAATCCATACGCCAGGAACAGGGCTGAAACGACAAGGATTGCACCTGCAGTACAGCAGACAGGATCCTTGGTGAGGCCCTCCTGTTGCTTGGACCATCGGAGATTTCACCATTGCAGCTGGCACTGACCCCAAGGTAGTCACACACAGAACAGATGGCAACACTATTTCAGCAGATCTGTTTGGCAAGTTCATTGATATGTCTGTTTCCAGTGTTCTTAGTAACAGAACAAAAAATGTCAATGGTGAACTTATTGACTTGGGGAGTTTTACTAGACAGTACCTTGACATCTTGTGAAGATAAGACATTCAAGAGGTTATACAATGTATCTAGGGGAAGGTGACGAATTGCTAAGTTAAAGCTTAAAGCCGAAGCTAAGCCTACTAGGAAGATAAAAACTACATCTGAGATGACAGATGTTCAAGGTGGATATTTTTACCAGTCATAATCAATTTGAAAAATAAGTTGCCTGGCCTAGCTGTCTTAAATTAAAAACGAGAAACTTTCAATTCTTTAGATCAGGTAATATCTGTCTGTAACTTTTTCGACTGTCTTTTGATCATTGACTGCAACCTTTGAAAGATTGAACCAAATTGAAAATGTACACAATCATTTTAGTGGCCATGCAGAAGCCTTATAGGTCAATAACTGGTCACCAATGGTTAATTTAAGGCACCATGGACACTAAAATAGGTGCCACTTTGAGCCCTATTAGTAGCATGTTGATATGTAGGGGTACCAAGTATGGCTAACCTTGACCTTCATTCAAGGTCACAGCTACGGTCAAATATGTTAAAATATTTAATCGATATCTTGATAACCAAGAGGCCCAGAGACCTGATATTGGGTCTGTTGCATGCTGGGATGAAGTGGTACAAAGTTTATTTAGAGGAATGTCCTTGGCCTACATTCAAGGTCACAGGGTTCAAACATGCTTTTAAGAGCTTTTAATGACTAAAATCTTCACAATAACCAAGCGGCCCAGAGGCCTGATATGTATATGTATGAATGAAGTAATACAATGTTTGTTCAAAATGAATGACCTTGGCCTCTAGGTCACAGGAGTTAGATATGGTAAAATCAAAGAATTATATATATAACACCTCAAGTGACCGTTAGGGCCCATTGGCCTCTTGTAATGGTATTTTGGTTGAAATGTTTCGATGTAATGTTGACATATCTGATATTTTTTTTAAGTATATATGTCAGAATATACTTATTTTTCTGTACTGTGCAAAATGACCAGGTATTTCCCAAAATAGCACTGGTGGTGCATGTAACCATCCGGTATTCCAACATGGAGACCTGTCATATCTTTAAAAGTTTTAAACATGTCAAATGTTGGGTTTTAAATTGTGTAGCAGGTTTGTATCTACAACTTGATTCAGCCATTCCTAATGAATCAAACTTTTGTCCAGGAGTCCATCCCATTATTTGGCCAAGTTAGACGATCCTGATCATGAGGGACACACATACCAGTCCCATGGTCAGAAGCTCTTCCATCAGATGAAACACCAGGAATAACAGGCAAAGCTGTACCATCAACATGGCTGTACTGTAAGTGCTACATTAGGCCATGGTGATGTACACAGTACTGAAAGTGACATGTCAAGGTTTGGAGGGTGAACGGTCAAAGCTTTGAGGGTCAGATATCAAGGTTAAATTGCAGCTAGGCTAAAAAGACAATGTTTGGAGGGTGAAAGGTCAAGGTTTGAAGACTGATCTTTAAATTGATTAAGATTTTCCTTGAGCCTTTATCTATTAATAGTTATCAACATGATAAATGTTCTCTCTTTATAAAAATAATAATGATAATTCATTTTCCAAGGAAAAACAGAACAATCCAGGAAAATTCTATAGTATCAAAAATGACACTGCAATTGTTATGATAGAGAAAATCTGTTTAGTTTTGTCCAGGAATCCATCCCCTTATTTGACCTAGTTAGACAATCCTGATTCTGAGGCCCTCAATCCAGTCCCCATGGTCAGAAGCTCTTCCATCAGGTGAAACACCAGGAATAACAGACAAAGCTGTACCATCAAAAGATGACTGTACTGTAAGTGGTACATTAGGCCATGGTGATGTACACAATACTGAGAGTGACATGTCAAGGTTTGGAGGGTGAAAGGTCAAAGCTTTGAGGGTCAGATATCAAGGTTAAATTGCAGGCTGAAAAGGCAATGTTTGGAGAGTGAAAGGTTACGGTTTGAAGACTGAAAGATCAAAGTTTTGAGGGCTAAAGGTAATAATTAAGGTTTGAAGGGACAAAAGGAAAGGTTCATGATTGCAGTGTGACAGGTCAAGGTTTGGAGACGAAAAGGTCAAAATTTAGAGGGTCGAAGGTCAAGTCTTGGAGGGTTCGTATGGTGAAAGGTCAAGGTTTGGAGACTGAAAGGTCAAGGTTTGGAGCGTTAAAGGTAATAATTAAGGCTTGGAGGGACAAAAGGAAAGGTTCATGATTGCAGTGGGACAGGTCAAGGTTTGGAGACCAAAAGGTCAAAGTTTAGAGGGTTGAAGGTCAAGTCTTGGAGGGACAGAAGTAAGGGTTGTATGGTGAAAGGTCAAGGTTTGGAGACTGAAAGGTCAAGTTTTGGAGGGTGAGATGTTACAGGGTTTTGAGGTATATTTCAGCAGCAGTAGTAATAAAGTGAAGTTCATCTGATATAAACCTTCATCATGTAAATTATAACCATACAATGTTGTTATTTTTTTGGTATATCATTAAGACCCTTTTGTATGAAAGTAAAGTAAAATAATTCTGTTAAATCAGCATTAGACAGCAAAATTTCATCTGTGGTTATTAACAGATAAAACTGGGCCACAATATTGTACAATGGTTACCTTCATTTTACCTACAGTGTTGCAGATAATGTCCTGTCACAAACTTTAAATGCCACACCTACAACTGTATTTCAGATGATAGTCACAGATTTGACACAACTGCAGCAAAAACAGGTCAGCATGTTAGCAAAACTGGATGAATACAAATATAGACACCTGGATCTTGGTCACAGACTTCTACATGTGAGATAATTAGGTCACAGACTTGGACAGGTGAGATAATTAGGTCACAGACTTAGACAGGTGAGATAATTAGGTCACAGACTTGGACAGGTGAGATAATTAGGTCATATACTTGGACAGGTGAGATAATTAGGCCACAGACTTGGACAGGTGAGATAATTAGGTCACAGACTTCTACAGGTGAATAATTTGGTCATAGACTTGGTCAGGTGAGATAATGTGCTCATGGACTTGGACAGGTGAGATAATTTGGTCATGGACTTCTACAGGTGAGATAATTAGGTCACAGACTTGGACAGGTGAGATACTTGGACAGGTGAAATAATTTGGTCATGGACTTGGACAGGTGAGATAATTTGGTCATGGACTTCTACAGGTGAGAGAATTAGATCAATGACAGGTGAAATAAAACTTACGTAACACCTGTCTTGATGGGATGATTGAAGGGAGATAACTCACCTTTTTCATATAAATGTGGGCATTATTTATAAGCATGATACTCGTTGATTAGTGTTAATTAAATAGTTATTTGATTTCATATAACAAACCCAAAGTAACTAATTGGGAATTTAACAACTCTATAAACTGAAGCCTGGTTTATTTTACCCAGTTTATTATCCCTCGTATCCATGGAAACTATGGAGAAAGTGTTGGAATTTTTTGGAGAAAGTATTCATTTACACAATAATATATGTAGTTTAATCATAAGTTAAAACTATGTGTTTATTTTTGATAGATTGCGTGTAGAACAGCGCTAATGATATATATTCTGAACGATCTACTTGGAAAATTTCATCTCCTGGACACAAAAAAATTCCTAAAAACAAGAACAACATTCTACCACAGCTGCTGTCTGTTACAGGTCATGATTGAAGATGTCTACCCAAAGACTGGGTTCACTTAGGAACAGCACAAACTATACTTAGACAAAACCCCTTCAGGTATATGTGATTATACCCCCTGCAACAAAGTTGGGGGGTGGGGGGGGGGATATACTGGAATCAGCTTGTCCCTCTGTCCGTAGGCAAACTGTGTCCGGCATTCGCTCAGTTTTCACCAGATCTTTCTGAAATTTTGTGACAATGATCAGAACAATATATTTGGAAACTCAAATTGTGGTAGTTCCAATTTCGGATTTTTTTGGTGAAACCACTAGGTTAGGGTTTCCATTATATTTACACAATAATTTGTGTGTAGTTTATATAAGACTGAGTAAATGACCAAGATGATGTGGTGAATTATTGTCATTTTTAGCCCACCATCATCAGATGGTGGGCTATTCAAATCGCCCTGCGTCCATGGTCCGTCGTCCGTCCGTCCGTCCCTCCGTCTGTAAACAATTCTTGTTATCGCTATTTCTCAGAAAGTACTGAAGGGATCTTTCTCAAATTTCATATGAAGGTTCCCCTTGGTGCCTAGTTATGCATATTGCGTTTTGAGACCAATTGGATAACAACATGGCCGACAGGCAGCCATCTTGGATTTTGACAATTGAAGTTTGTTATCACTATTTCTGAGAAAGTACTGAATGGATCTTTCTGAAATTTCATATGTAAGTTTCACTTGGTGCCTAGTTATGCATATTGCGTTTTGAGACCAATCTGAAAACAACATGGCCGACAGGCAGCCATCTCGGATTTTGACAATTT
>NW_022980955.1:0-12057 GCF_902652985.1 Pecten maximus
TGTTTTTTTTGGGTAAAAAATTTTTTTTGTTGGGTTTGGGGAAAAATTTTTGTCCCCCCTTTTTCCAAACCTTTTTTTTATTTTTTTACATTTTTTTTATTTTCCTTAAGGAAACATTTAAGCCCTTTTTTTCTTCTAGGATAATTTCAAAAAAAATTCCCCCCCAAAAATTTTTGTGTTAAAAATTTTAAAAAAATTTTTTTTTTTAAAAAAAATTTTTTTAAAAAAAAGTTTAAATTTTTAATTTTAAAAAAAATTTTTTTGAAGGGTTTTCCCCGCTTTGTATTTAAAAAAACCTACCTTTAAAGTTAAAAAACCCCAACAATTCGTTTTTGAACAAAACTAAATAAAAAAAAATTAAAATTATTCCTTTGTTAAAAACTTTTAAATTTTTTTTTTTTTTCTTAATTTAATTTAAAACTTTTTTTTTTTTAAAAAATTTCCCCCCTTTTTTTTGTAAAATTATTTAAATTTCCCCCAAATTTTTTTTTTGTAGTTTTTCCTCCTGGAAAAAAAATTTTTCCCCCCCCTTTCTTTTTTTTTTAGGTTTTGGCCCAAAAAACTAAATGGGTTTTTTGTTTTTTTAAAAAAATTTTTAAAAAATAAAGGGGTCTTTTTTATTATTATAAAAATTTTTTTATTTTTAAAAATTTTAAAATTTTTTTGTAACCCCAAAAAAAATTTATTAAAGGGGGTTTACTTAAAAAGTATATTTTCAAAATTGGGTGGGCAAAAATAGGGTTTCCAAAAAGGGAAAATTTTGGGCCAAAATTTAAGGGGGAAAAGGGTTTTTGGAAATCGAAAAAGTAACCCTTTAAAAAAGGGGGTTTTTTTTTATTGGGTTTTTTTAAAAACAAAAAAAAAATTTTTTTTAAAATTTTTTTTAAATTTAAAAAAAAAAAAATAAAAGGGGCATCTTTTCCCCAAAAAAAAATTGCAAAATTTTTAGACCAAAAAAATTTTTTGTTTTAAAAAATTTTTTTTAAATCATTTTATGAAAAAATTTTTTTTTTTAAAAAAAAACCTTTTGGGTTTTTTCCAAAATTGGTTTTTTTTTTTTACAAACTAATTTTTTTTTTAAATTTTTTTAAGAAACCCCTTTTTTTTTCTCTTTGGGAAAACCCCAAAATTTTAAATTTATTTACCCACAAATTTTGAAACCTTCTTTAAATTTAATTTTTAATTTTTTAAAACTTTTAATTAAACTTTTTTTAAAATTTTTTTTTTAAAAATTTAATTTTTAAAGGGTTTTTTACTTTACTTTTATGACCTCAGTATTTTTTTTTTTTTAAACAAAACCTAAATTTAAAAAAAAAACCCCTTTAATTTTAAAACCCCAAAAAAAAAAATTTTTATTTTTTTTAAAAATTAAAAATAATTTATTTTTTTTTTTAATTAAAAAACTTTTTAAATTTTTATTTTTTTCCCCTTTTCCTTTTTATTTTTTTTATTAAATTTCCTCCTTTAAATTTTGTTCCCCCCTTTTTCCCCCCCTTTTACCTTTTTTTTCCCCCTTTAATAAAATTATTTTTTTCCAAAAAAATTTTTCCTGAAAGGGGTTTTTTTTTAAATTTTAAAAAAAATAAAAAATTTTTTTTTTTTTTTTCCCTTTCCCGCCCTTTTCCTTGAATTTTTTACAAAAATTTTTAAATTTTTGGGTCGTAACCCCTTAACGATTTTTTTAAAGGGGGCCCAAATTGGGGTCAAAAAAAATTTTAAATTTTTTGGGGTGTTTTTGGAAAAAAGGGAAATTAAAAATTTTTAATTTGTTTTGGGGGGGTTTTTTAAAAAAAATTTAAAAAAATTTTTTTTTTTATTTTTTTATTTAAATCTTAAAAAAAAATAAAAAAGGGTTTTTTTTTCACTTTTAAAAAAAAAAAAATTTTTAAATTTCAAAATTTTTAAAAAAAATCAAAAAGGTTTTTTTTTTAAAATTTTTTTTTTTGGGTTAAATTTTTTAACCGGGGGATGTTTAAATTTTTTTTTAAATTTTTTTACATTGTTTTTTTCAAAAAGAATTTGGGTTTTTTTTCCCTTTCGCTCCCTTTTTTTTCCCCAAAAAATTTTTAATTTTTAAAATTTTTATTAAATTTTTTTTTTCAATTTTTTTTCTTTCATTTTTTTAAAAAACCCCTTTTTTTTCAAAGGGGAAATTGGACAAAAAATTTAAAAATTTTTTTTTAATATTTTTTCCAAAAAATGATAAGAATTTTTTTTCTTTTTTTTCAACCTAATTTTTTTCCAACCCAAAAAAACATTTAAAACTTTAAAAAAATTTAAAAAAAAGAACAATTTTTTAAAAAAATTCCAAAAAACCCTTTTTAAAAATTTTTTTTTAAAAAAAAAAAGGGGTAATTTAATTTTTTTTAAAAAAACCCCCCAAAATTTAAATTTTTTTTTTTAAACTTTTTAATTTCTAAATTTTTTAAAAAATTTTTTTAAAAAAATTTAAATTTTCCCCCAAAAAAAAAAAATTTTTTTTTTTTTTTTTTTCCCCTTTAGAAAAAAATAAATTTTTCCCAAAAACCAAAAAAAAATAATTTTTTGGGGTTTTGTTTTTCCCTATAAAAAAAATTTTTTTAAAAAAATTTTAAAAAAAATAAATTTAAAAAAAACCTTTTGTTAGAATAATTTTTTAAAATTTTATTTTTAAATTTTTAAAAAAATTTTGCTAAATTTTTAAAAAAAAATAAATTTGACTAAAAATTTTTTTAAATTTTTTACAAAATTTTTGGGAACGATGGGGTTCAAAAAAGTTGATCTTTAAAAATTAAAAAAAAAATTGTTCTTTTTTTTTTGGGTAGGTGGTTTAAAAAAATGAAAAAAATATAAAATTTTTTTTTTAAAGTTCTTGGGTTTTTTGAAAGGGGAAAAAAATTTTTTATTTTTTTCCCCAAGTTTTTAAAAGAAGCCAAAGGAAAAAAAAATGGTTTTTTTGGCAATTTTTAATTTTGTTCCCCCCC
Source organism: Pecten maximus (assembly GCF_902652985.1). NCBI lineage: Eukaryota > Metazoa > Mollusca > Bivalvia > Pectinida > Pectinidae > Pecten > Pecten maximus. Next base: position 2,964 of record NW_022980955.1, read on the forward strand.
AAAAATTTTTAAAGGGGGGGGGGAAAAAGTTTAAAAAAATTTTGTCCATTTCGTGGAAAAATTATGTTTTTTTAAACGAAATTTTTTTTTTTTTCCCTTTTATTAAAAAATTTTTAATTCTTTTTATTGGGAAATTTTTTTTATTTTCTTTTTCCAAATCCTTTTTTCAAACTCTTTTTTTTTTATTTTATTTTCAAAAATAAAATTTACAGTAGTTTTAAATTTTTTTAAAATTTTTAAAAAAAAAGGCTCCTAAAAAAACCCTTTAAAAACAAATCCAAAAAAATTTAAAAATTTCCCAATAAAGAACAATAAAATTTTTAGTTTTAAAATTTTCCAAAAGATTTATTTTCCCCCAATTTGGGCCCTTTTAAAAAAAAAAAAAATTTTTTTGAAATAATTTCCAAATTTTTTTTTTAAATTTTTACAGTTTAATTATAAAGGGCCCTTTTTAAACAAAACCCCAAATTTTTTTAAACATTATTTTTGTTTAGCATATTTAAAAAGAAAACCCCTTTTTTTTTTGTTAAAAAAATAATTTCGGGGGGGTTTAAAAAATTTTTTTTTTTTGTTTTTTTAATTAATATTTAAAATTTGGGAAAAAAATTTTAAAAATTTTTTTTTAAAGTATTTGGGTTTTAAAGTATTAAATTTTTTAAAATTTTTTTTAAAAAAAAAAAATTTTAAAATTTAAAAAACTTTGATGGATTTTTAAAATTTTGGAAATTTTTTTAAAATTTAGTAATGCGGTCCAGTTTAAAAAAATGTTTTTTTTGGTTTTGGGCCGAACAAAAATTTTTAAAAAAATTTTTTTTGGGGGCTTTTAAAAATTAAATTGGGGTAACCAAAAAAATTTTTTTTTTTTTTTAAAAGCAAAATTCAATTAAAAAATTGGTTTGTTTTTTAAATTTTTTCTTAATTTTTTGGGTTTAAAAAAAGGGGTTTTTTTGTTCTTTTTAACAAAAATTTTTTCGCCCATCCCCAAAAAGGGTGTTTTTTTTTTAAAATTTTTTTTTATTTTCTGGGGAAATTTTGTTTTTTTTTTTTTCCCAAAGGTTTGCCCAAAAAAAAATAATTTTTTTTTTTAAACGAAAAAATTTTTTTTTTTATTTTTAAAGGAAATTTAAATTTTTTAAAAAAAATTTTTTTTTATTTTAAATTGGCAAAAATGGCCCCCAAAATTTTCTAAAAGTTCAATAAAAAGAATTTCCCTTAAATTTGGGAATTTTAAAAAAATAAAAATATTTAATTTTTCCCCCTTTTTTTTTTAAAATTTCAATTTTTTTTTTTTAAAAACCACCATGGTTTTTTGTTAGAACCCTTTTTAAAAAAATTTTAAAAATTTTTAAAAAAAAAAAAAAACCCCTTTTAAAATTTTTTAAAAAAAAAATTTTTTTTAAAATTTTTAAAAAAAAAAAAAAATTTTTTTTTTTTAAAAACCCCTTTTTTAATTAAAATTGGTTTTTTTAAAAAAATTTTTTTTAAAATTTTTTCCAAAGGGAAAATTTTTTTATTTTTTTTAAAAAATTTTTTATAAAATTTTTTTTTCCAACCCAAAAAAAAAGGGGGTTTAAAAAAGGGTTTTTTTTGTTTTATTAAAACCCTTTTTCCGAAAAAAAATTGTAAAAATTTTAAATTTTGATAAACCTTTTAATTTTTTTTAAAAAAAAAACTTTAAACTTTTAAAACTTTATAAATTTTAGTTTTTAAAAATTTTTGTTTTAAATGGGGGTTTTTTAAAAATTTGGGCCCACGGGGTTTAAAATAGTTTAAATTTAAAAATTAAAGGGGTTTAAAAAAGGGCAAACCCTTTTTTTTTAAAAAATTTTTTTTATTTTTTTCTTAAAAAAAAAAACTTTTTTTTCTTTCGTTTTTCTTGTTTTAAAAAATAATTTTCAACGTGGGGGCTTTCCCCTTTGTTAAAAAACTTTCCCCTTTCCAAATTTTTTAAGAAACCCTTAATTTTTTCCTCTTTTACTTTTTTGGGCCAAAAATGTTTTTTTTTTTTTAAATTTCCAAAAAATTTGGTTTCTTTCGTTTTAACTGTTTCAAAAGATTTTTTCCCCAAAAACCAGAAAATTTTAAAAAATTTAAAAGGGGCCCAAGGGATATTGGGCCCCCCCTTTTCTTTTAAAAATTTGTTGAATGTTCAAAATTAAAAAAAAATTTTTTAAAAATTTTTTTTTAAAACAATTTTAAAAAATTTTTTTTTTTAAAGGCCAAATTTCTTGATTCCTTTTTTTTAAAATTTTTTTGGAAAAAATTTAATTTAACAATTTCCCCCTTTTTTTTAAAAAAATTTTTAAAGGGAAAAATTTTTTTTTACAAATTTTAAAAATAAAAAATTTTTTTTTTTTCCCAAATTTTAATTATAAAAAAATTTTTTTTTTTTTAAAAATTTTCCCTTTTTTTTGAAATGGGTTTTTTTTTGGGGGAAAATTTTGTTTTTAATTTTTTTCCCCCCCATGGGAATATATATTTTTTTAAAAAATTTTTTAAAAAATTTTTTTTCCCACCCCCCCAAAATTTTTTGTGGGTTTTTTATTAGTTGGGGTTTTTAAAAAAAAAAAATTTTTTTTTTTTGTTTTAATAAAAAATAAAAAATTTTTTTTAATCGTTTTTTAAAAAAAAAAATAATTTTTTTTAAAATTTAAAACAAAAATTTTTTATTTTTTAAAAGCTTCCCAAAAAAATTTAAAATTTGTTTTAAAACCCCCTTTTGGGCCAAAATTAAAAAAAATTTTTTAAAATTATTTTTTTGGGGAAAAATTTTTCCCACCAAAAGGGGGGTTTTCTTTTTTTTTTAAAACTTAAATATAAAAAAAAATTTTTTTTTGTTTTTTTAAACTAAATTTTTTTTTAAAAAAAAAAAAATTTTTTTTTGGCTTTTTTTTCCCCAAAAACGTGCAACCCAAACCAAAAAATTTTCATTTTTAAAAAATTTTTTTTTTCTTTTTAAAAAAATGGGTTTTTTTTTAAATCCCCCTTTTTATTTTTCTTTTAAAATTTTTAAAAACCCCTTGTTTTCCCTTTTTGCCTTTCTTTAAGATTTTATTTCCCAAAAAAAGAAATTTTTTAAAGTGATTAAATTTTTTTATGCCATTTTCCACAAAAATTTTTTTTTAAATTTTGTTTCCCCAAAAAATTTAAATGTTTTAAAAAAAAAAAATTCCCTATTGGAAAAAATTTTAACCCCCTAAAAAAAATTTTTTTTTTCAAAAACCAAATTTTAAAAACTTTTTAAATTTTTAAAAAAAATTAAAATTTAAAAAAAAAAAAAAAATTGATTTTTTTCCCTGGGATTCCAATTTCAAAATTTTTTTTTATTTTAAAAGGGGGGGTTTATTTTATTTTAAAAAACCAAAAAATTTTTTGTTTTTTTTTTCCCTTTAATTGTTATATTAATTTTTTTTAAAAAAATTTTAAATGAAAATTAAAAGGTCCAAAAAGTTTTAAAACGTTTTTTTTTTGGGCCCCAAAATTTTTTGGGTTTAAAATAAAATTTTAAAATCAAAGGGCAAAAAAGGGAAAAAGGGAGTTTTTTTTAAAAGGGTTTTTAAAATTTTTTTTTTAATTCCCTTTAAAAAACAAATAAAAGGGGGAAATTATTTTAAAATTTGGGTTTTTTATGTTCAAAATAAATTTTTTTGGGGGGGGGGGGGGGGGGGGGGGGGGGGGGGGGGGGGGGGGGGGGGGGTTTTTTTTGGGGGGGGGGGGGGGGGGGGGGGGGGGGTGCCCCGGAAAGGGGAAAAAATTTTAAATTTTTTAAAAGTTTTTGGTTTTTTTTCTTTTTAAAAAACTTTAAATTTGTTTTTGTTTTGTTTTTTCTTTTTAAAAAATTTTTTACTTTTTTATTTGGTATTATTTTCCCATTTCAAATTTCATTTTAAAATTTTTTCCAAAACATTTTTGCAACCCTTTAAAATTTTAAATGGTTTGGGGCCCTTTTAAAAATTTTTTTTTCAAATATTTTTTTAAAAATTTTTTTTGGCAAAAAAATTAATTTTTAAATTTTTGGGGTTTTCCCAAATTTGTTTTTTTTTTACCAACCCGGCATTTTTTCAATAATTTTTTTTTTTCACCCAATTTATTACGAACCCAATTTTTCTATTTTTTTAAAAAAATTAAAAAAACCAATTTTTCTTTTTTTTAATTTCCAAAAAAATTAAATTTTTTTTTTTTTTTTTAAAAACAATTAGGTTTTATAAATATTTTTATTAAAAACCTTTAAAATTTTTTAGGTTTGGGAAAAAAAAATCCCTTTTTGTAATTTTTTTTAAAAATTTTTTAAAGGGAAAAAAAAAAAAAAAAACCCTAAAATTTGTTTGTTTTTTAAAAAAAAAAAAATTTTTAATTTTTTTTTTCTCTTTAAAAAATTTTAAAAAAATTTTTTTTTTTTAAAATCTAAAATTTGTTGAAATTTTGTTTTTTTGAAAATTTTTAAAATTTTTTTTGAAATTTTTCCCCCAAAGAAAATACAGGTCCACATTTTTAATTATTTTTTTATTTGGGGGGAAACCTTAAAAAGGGTTTTTTTTAAAAATTTTAGGCTTAAAAGGAAAAATTTTGAAGAATTTTTCCCCTTTTTTTGGTTATTAAAAAAATTTTTTTTTTAAAATTTTTAAAAAAATTTTTTTTAAATTTTTTTTGGAATTTAAATTTTTTAAATTAAAATTTTATTAAAAGTTCTTTAAATTTTTTTTCCCAATTTTAAAAGTTTTGGAACGGGGGGAAAAAAAGGGGAAATTTTTTAAAAAAAAGGGGGGGTTTAAGTTATTTAAATTTTAATAATTATATTAAGTTTTTTAAAAATTGTTTTTGTTGGGTTTTTTTTTTACCTTTAAAAATTTTTAAGAAAATTTTTTTTAAAATTTTTTTAAACAATTTTTAAAAGGAAAGGCAAAACCCCCCCCTTTTCCCTTTTATTTTTAAATTAAAATAAAAAGAAAGTTTTTTCAAAAAAATTCTTTTTTTTGTTTTTTTTTAAAAAGTTTTTTTCAAAGGGGGTATCCCCCCTTTTGGTTTATTAACAACCATTTAAAAAAATTTTAAATTTTTTTTTTAAAAACCCTTTTTTATTTTCCCGGGGGCAATAAACCTTTTGTAAAATTTTTTAAAAAAAAAGTTAAAAAATTTTTTTAAAAAAAACCAATTAAAAATTTTTTTTTTTTTTTTAAAAAAACCAATTTTTAAATTTAAAATTTTTTTTTTAAAAACATTCCCAAAAAATTTTTTCCCAAAGGGTTCCCCCCTTTTCCAAATTGTCCAAAAATTTTTTGGGAAAAACCCAAAAAAAAAAATAAAAACAAAAAAAAACCGAAAAAAATTGGAATTTTTTTTTTAAATCATAAATTTTGGGTTTTTTATTTTTTTTAAAAAAAATTTAAGGGGCTTTAATTATTTTCCCTTTCCCAATTTTTAAAATTTTTTCCCCTGGGCCCCCAAAAAAAGGGTTTTTCGGTTTCCCAAAAAAAAATTTGGGGTTTTTTTTTATAAATTTTTGTTTTAAAGGGCCCTTTTTACAAAAAAAAAAATTTTTAAAAAATTTTAAGAAAAAAAAAAAGGAAAAATGTGTGTTTATTATTCTTTTTTAAAAAAATTTTTTTTTAAAATTTTTTCCCCTCCCCCCTTTAAAATTTATGAACATTTGGGGCAAAATTTTTGTGTTTCTTTTTTTCCCCAAAATTTTTTTCCGGGGCAAGGGGGCACCGGGGTTTTTAAAAAATTTTAAAAAAACCAAAAATTTTTAAATTTTAAGGGGTGGTTGGGGGTTTATTTTTATCGTTTTTTCCCCCCCCCAAATAATTTTTTTTTTAAATTTTTTACTCCCCCTTTTCCCTTTAAAAAACTTTTCATTTGGGTTAGATTTTTTTCCCATTTTTATTAAAACCAACAGGGAAAAGGGGGGGAGCTTTTCCAATTTTTTCATATGGTTTAAATTTCTTAAAAAAGAAAAACTTAGTTTTTTTTTCCCCAAAAAAAATTTTTTTGTTTGTTCCCAAAAAAAATTTTTTCAATTTTTTGGGCAGCTACCCCCCCGTTTTTATTTATTTTTAAGTACCATTATTTCCATTCGATAAGGGGGTTTTTTTTTTTTTTATTTTTTCTTAAAAAATTTTGGGTAATTTTAAATTTTTTTTGTATAAAATGTTTAAAAAAAACTAAAAAAAATTTTAAAAAGCTTTTTTTCTTTTAAATTGAAACCATTTAAAATTCTTTTTTTTTTTTAAAAAAAAAAAATGATTTTTTATTTAATTTAAAAACAATTCCCTAAATTTTAAAAGTTTTTTCGAAAATTTTCATTTTTTCAAAAAATTTTTAAATTTAAAAAAATATATTTGAAAAAAAAATAAAAAATTTTTAATTTATTTTTTTAAATTTTTTTTTTTTTTAAATTAAAAATTTTAATTAAAAAAATTTTTAAATTTAAAAAATTTTAAAAAGGGAAAAATATTTTTTTTTTTAAAATTTTTTTTTTCCTCAAAATTTTTTTAAAAAAAAATATATAGGGGGGGAAAAAAAAATTTTTTTTGGGGATTTGTTTTAAAAGCTTTTCGAAAAGAAGGGGCAAAAATTTTTAAAGGAAAAAAAGTTTATTAAATTTTTATATTTTTAAAAAAAAATTTTTTTTATTTTATCTTTAAAAAAAAAAATGATAAATAAATGGTTGGGTTTTTTTGGGGTATTGAAAATTTCCAAAAATCTTTTTTTCCAAATTTTTAAAAAAAATTTTTAAAACCTTGGAAAGGGGGGACCCTTTTTTTTTTAAAAATTTTTTTAATTGGGGTTTTTTAAGAAACCTTATTTTCCCCCGTTTTATGTTTTTTTATTTTTTCCGGAAAAAAATTTTTTCTTTAAGAAAAACCTTTTTTTTAAAATTTTTAAAAGGTTTTTTTTTTTGGGGGAAAAAAAATTTATTGTCCATTTTAAAATAAAACCCAAAAGTTTTTTTCAATGATTAAACAAAAGTTTTTCCAAAAACTAAAATTTTTGTTTTTTTGGGACCAAAATTTTTAATTTTTTCACCCAAAATTTTTTCTTTTTTAAATTACATATTTCCTTTTTATTCCTTTTTTCCCCTTTTTCCCCCGGGCAAACCCCCCTATTTTTAAAGTTAAAAAGGGGGAAAAAAGGGAAAAAAAAATAAAACCAAATTTTTTCCCAAAATTGCCCAAAAAAATTTTTTTAAAAAATTTTTATTTTAAAAAAGGGAATTTTTTAAAAATTTTAAAAAAAATTTAAATTTTGGCATTGGTTTTTTACCCCTTTTTTTAAAAAAAACCCCAAATTTTTTTAAAAAAAAAATTAAAATTTTAAAAAAAAAATAAAAAATTTTTTTTCATAAAATTTTAAACTTTATTTTTTTTAAATTTCATTTTAAAATTTTTATTTTAAAAAAAATTTTAAATTTTTTTGTTAATTAAATTTAAAAAATTTTAAAATTTTTTTTAAAATTTTTTTTACCCGATAAAAGGGTTTTTCCGTTTTTGGGGATTTTAAAAATTAGCGTTTTAGGGGGGGAAAAAAAAAAATTTTAGTAAAGAAATTTTGGGGCCCCCAAAGGGGGGGATTAAAAAGGTTTATTTTTTTTTTAAAAAATTTTTTAAAATTTTTAAAAAATTTTCCCAAAAGTTTTTTGTAAATTTTTTCCACCGGGTGGTCAATAGCATTTTTGTTTTTCATCATGTTTCTTCCATCACTGAAAATAAAATATCTAGGTGGGCCAAAAAAACCAACGAAATAAACAGTGGTATTTTGTTTATCATTTGCCCTTTTTATGTACATGAGATTGGGGGTCTTTAGATTTTTCGTTAAAGAAATAATAGATAATTTAAAAAAGGTAATAAAGGGGTGTGTATGAAAAATTTCTGATTTTTTATGAATTATTATTTTCCTTTGGAAAAACTTTCCCCCCAAATAAACCCCGTATAGCCGGGAGCGATGTCGATGTATTAAATTAGTGTTTTTTTATTTTTCGTCAAATGTTTGCCCCGAAGCAGTTTGGTGGTCCCACAGAATTTTATTCTGGAAGGGGGCCCGACGTAAAAAGGGTTGTTTCACAAAATTTAAGGGAAAGCGTATGGGGAGTTTTTGAATTTTGTTTTGCAGTCAAACTCAGCATACAATTTTGTGTTTTCGTTTTATGCTTTAGACAATTAAAACATTTTTTTAAAAAAAACTTTTATTTAGGATATGATTCTTTCCCTAAAAATTATATTAAAAAAACAGGCTAATCGGGAAGGGGGGGAATGTTTTGTGCCAATTTGTATAACAAAAATTTTTCACATTGTCATTAGATTCAATAGATAAAAAAAAAATCTTGTTTTCAACTCGATAGTACTTATATTTTTCGTTGTCTGGCAAAAAAAATGTTTTCAATTCTTGGAAATTACTAAAACCCCTTGTGTTCGCCTTATCTTTCACCATAAGCGTTTATTATTTCATTGTTTACAAAACTTGACATTTTTTTGTCTTTTTTCCTTTTAAAGGGAATCATTTGGCACAGATACAGTTTGTCTCATATGTGATTGAATGTGCTAAAAAAAGAAATAATGACTCTAGCACAAAACTTTTTTTTGTTACATATTTATCCAAAAAAAGCTATTCTTAATTTCAAATTGAGACCAGTTTTAAAATTGCATTCAGTTTTGATTTATAGTACCAATACTGGCACTATCTATAGGACCTTTCAGAGCAATTCGTACTTTTCAAAAAACGACAGGTAAGTTCAGAATGGCCCCATATACAATTCTATTAGGTAAACAAATACAAAAAAAATAAAACGTAAATTAATGCATTTAGTTTCCCTTTTGAAAATTGCCAATCCCCTTTCTGAAAATTTTATTTTTTTTAATACTTCAATGGTTGAAGGTTTGCTTGTATATTTTTTAAATTTAAAAAAAACTTCCCTAAAATTTTTCTGTAAAGTAGTTTCCCCCCCTGGGCCCGGTATATAGCTTTTTTTGTTTTTATCAGTTTCTTCCCTACGGGAAAAAATATATTAGGTGGTCCAAAAAACAACGTAAAAAAATACAGGGGGGTTTTTTTTGTTTTGTTTTTCAGGTTTAGCGCCCTGGTTTTTAAAAAAAAACTA
>NW_022980956.1:0-12070 GCF_902652985.1 Pecten maximus
GGGGTTGGGAGGAATCCCCAAAATTGATTTTTTGAAACGAAAAACTTAATTTTTATCCCAAATTTATAAAAAGAAAAAGAACTCATTTGTATGCTTGATGAAACCAATATTACTTCATGCCTGACAAAAGTCAGACAAAACTTTATGCGGTGCAACAAACTGAGTAGTTTTGCGTTTACTCATGAGACTATAACATAAAAATGATTTGATTACTTTGTATGGAAAGTTTACTAATGTATAGCACTTATCCAATTGGTTGCCTTGTGTACAAACATAACTAGAATTCCACGGAAGGGGATTTGTCGACTGTGCCCATTTATTAGAAAGGGTGTTTGAAAATTTCACGATCACTGAATGAAAAGCATAGATCTTTCTGTTGCAAGTTAGCTGGTTGATGGAATCCCCACAACATCTGAGGTCATATTTGAAGGCACAAGAACAAACTATAACGCTTATCCCTAATTCATGAAAAAGAAAAGTAACAATTCAATATTGATATGGCAGTATGATTAATACAAATAATTTACTTCATGCAAGTGACTACAAATCCAGACCAAAAAAATATAATTATCATTGGATGACAAGTCGAACTGAATGTATCACGATAATACACAGAATTAAAGAAATAGTATATGGAAAGCAGTTTTGTTAAAATTACGGCAAAGAAATAATCATGAGTCATTCCGGTCTGAAAAGCTCCATAAATCAAGCAAAATGAATACTAATTCTAGAATGCTGCTTGCTCTGTAATCCATTATGAATAAACCATATACGAAATCTCGGTGTGATGTAGCAAGCTGAAACGAAAACAAATCTGGAACACAGATAATTAGGGGAATTTCTAACGTGCAAACGGCCATAACTCAGAAACAGAACAGTGTTCCAACTCGATCTGTAATATAATATGATCAATCCATATACAAAGAACATAGCGTAACAAAAGATGTGGTGAGCGATAGCAAAAAATCAATCTAGAGAAGAGGTCAAAACTTCAGCATTGAAAATTGACACGTGATTCAAACTAAAACCGTTCTTAATTATGACAAAGCTATAATCTTAGCTACAAATTGATTTGGCAAACTGGTATAAACAAAAAGTAAGGAAAATTAAAGTCAGACTGACAATATCGACGCCGCCGACGATACCGAAGTGTTCGTCATGATTGGCAGGCGACAAAATAAATGAAATAATGTCAGCGTCACAAAAATTCAAAATCTCTTCAAGATGCTTTCGATTTTGTCAACAGCATTGTTGTTGAGATCACATTCGTACAGACCATTGTCACTGCTAAACGCCATGTCAATTATCTCTTCAAGCTGCAGTTCGATATTACTTCTGGCCACTCTGGTTCTTGTAGGTGTCATGTGAGGCAGGTTTTCTATGGCGGTGTGATGCATTACAAGAACAAATGTATCTCTCCGACCTGAAAAAGTTGTTCTCATATAAAAAAAAAGTTGTATAGTTCTTTCAAAAAGTATTCACATAAACATTTCTTTAGTTCTAGCAATGTGCCTAGTTGCTTCATTTAAGATATTTCATTATTCTAATTACTTTAGCAACTGAAATATCACTTTAAATTGTAACAATTTCAGACATTATGTCTTAAGCCGATACTTATATGAACGAAACAGCTGAATGACACTCTGATTTTACACTAAGTTGCTATTAACCTTTTACATTAAAATGATTGATATGCACCTTTCGTCTCTTGCAGGGCATCCTGAATGCTTGTGACAATGTTTGACTTATTCAGGCATAACGCGAACAAAACTCCGTGCGATAAACTGGCTGATGTATCACTATACACAACATTGAAATCGACGGATCTGGAATCGAATCGTTGATCTAGCAATCTCGTCAGCTCCTTGCTCACCATTTCCACCATAGTTTTTCCTATTCCACAGCGGCTGTTACGCAGTAATCTCATCACTATATAAATAAAATAGTATGCGTCATATTAATCGTGTATACATATACAAGGGCTGATTGATAAGTTGTGAACCTCGTATTGAAGGAGGTACTAAAGGATATTCCTGGTATTCTCTGATTATAAAGGACCGTGTACCCAAGGACTGGTCTCATTTAGTTAGTTGATATCGACCAGGTAGCAATCTAAAGCAAATAGGACAAGCGGCCTTTTCAAAGTGGACAAAATAGAAGGGTTAGGGTTGGGGTGAAAAATTCTGCCATTACCATGACTTCCATGCACGATTGTGGCTTTAAATTGATTGAGAATCCGCATTTTTCACCTGATCTCGCTCCATCAAATTTTCATTTATTTCCAGAACTGAAAACAGCTATTTCAGGCACCCAAACCCTAACCCTAACCCTTACCCTGACCCTAAAGTGCAGTGGATGATTTCCTGAACAGTCAAGAAAAGGAGTTGTATGAAAGTTACATTGATGCTCTTAAACATTGCTGGAAAAAGAGTATCGATACTGAATTGGATTACTAGTATGTTGAAAAATATTACAATATGTCCGGCAAGCTTCGTGTCCTTCAATACGAGGCTCAGAACTTATGAATCAGCCCTTATATATTTGTCAAATATGTTTATATTTTTTTCATTGATTTTAAAAGCAATAAAAGCAGAAATTCAAATACATCTTTACGCAAATACTAAGTGTAACGGTACCAATTACTCAATATGGTAGGTAATCTTTTGTTTGCGTCGTAAGGAATTGTTTTGACCAGGTCGTGACTAACATGTAGAGAAAATTACTGAAACTAGAATATGCCACGGTGTCTGAAACTGTGACGTTTCCCCATCCAGATTCAAATATTCATAACAAATGGAACGACTTGTCTGACAAGGATTCTCTCAATAATTTTAATATCGGTGGCTTTATCGTTAGAGGGATAAAAAATAACAACGTCGATAAAGAATGTTAAAGATTTCTGTGAAAAGGTTCTCAGGGAAAAGCGACCAGACAATTAAAATTATATCTGACGTATCAAATGTTTTTCGTCACTATATAGGAAACAACCAGCCAATTGAAAAAAAGAAATCGACTTTTGAAACACCCCCTGTGTATAGAAAGTTGAGTCAGGCATAAAATGTCTGACAAGCAACTGATTGGCCAGTATGTAAAGAATGAAGTGTAGTGAGGGGCGATAACTCATTAGAGTTATCGTTCCTTACGGAACGTAATGATAGTACGAGCAAATTCGCGATTTTTGCCGGCTATTGTAGCGATTTGGGGGTGGAAAAAATGACACATACAATTTTGATGGGCTTTTGAACCATTGTAAAACTCGGCTCCATCTAGGTCTGGATGTATCTGGTATCCCTGTGGAAATTCGTAATGATGAGATATGTTGGGTCAAACATGCCAAAATCGTCATTTTGACTAAGAGGTTCTGTTAAAACCACCCTCAAAATTCGAAAAAAAAATCCAGAAACATATACAATGCACATATAAATAGATAAATGTTTCCTGAAGAAAACTGTCTGTTTAGTTTTTCGATATCTTTATCAGAACGGTCACAATATTGTTTTGAAAATGGCCTATTTTTTCGACTTTCTCAGTATTTTTCCACTCGACAGGGGTATTTTGCTATAAATAGCAGACGATCGCATGTTTTCATGACGTAACGCCCATCTTGAACTCGTCACGAAAGTTTGTTGTGCAAGCTGCCTGTTGATTGAAGTGCTCGGTGAGCTGGGTTCAGTTGTATTTTACTGTCACTGCCAGTATATATTGCTATTTTTCAATATCAGAGGCAATGCTCCAGGATATAGATGCTTTGTCACGATCATTGTATGTTGCTTTTCCCAAACATGCATGCGAAAAATCAAACCAGCGTTCAGAATATCAAACAAATTCCCGAAGCCTCGTTGACCTAACGCTGACGGTAAGTAAACTTGTTTGTTTACGTTGATATAAACAAACGACGGTAGATATGCACGAAGAATAGTTCCCGTTTATTTGCTATTTACTGTAAGGATAGGCCTGCTTTGTCTCCAAATTTAATTGATTTGATATTTCGGTAGTCTGTGTATTTGTATAGCCTCGCCAGTGATGCTTGTTTACGTCTAAAAATACCAACGGGAATCTCCAGATTGAGGTGACAAATTAAATATACACAGAACCATGTTCTCTCAGACACTAGGCTATCTCGTGAACGAGCACACCTAAGACTACTACTTTGCAACCTCTCTGATATATGAATTACTTTGTGAAAAGAGAAATGAAATATAATTTTTGATTTTTACCGATGATATACTGACAAAGACTTACTAGAGTCCCGCGGTGAAGGGATGCCTTACTCGGGCACGTCTGTCTTGCTACCTATACTGACAGTATACTACTCGCACGAGAAAGACTAGCATTATCGATGAACATTATACAAATCACTACAATCATATGTAGAACGCAGGCGACTTAAATATGACTAAGATTTCATTTAATTTTGTAGAACTATTTAAATTGAACCATCTACACTGCGGACTGGAAACTTCCTGCATGGAATATTCAATAACGTCAGCCAGTGTGACATTTTACGATTTGATAGACCAGTTCAAACTATTCAAATTATTTGCTTCACATCACATTATCAACAACATTTTTTTTTGCAATTAATTCATTTTTGAAATTTTTAATGAAATAGTATAGTACTGGTCTATTATAGTTAAATGTTTACAACTTGAAATTAAAGTCTGTAACATGCCCTTGATTGAGACTGTGCATTTGGACAGGTTAAATCATATCGTCTTTTGCATACATGTAAATAAACAAAACTAATATAGTAAATTTTCAAAATCTTTGTTTCATATACCATACAACATATTTAAATCTTTCGCTTGCATACACCGAAGAATCAATTAATGCAAAAAAGCTGTTCTGACAAAGGAGGTTGTGCATGGCGGCCCACGGCCGAATCTTATTTTATGCATGATATTATGACTTTTACCAAATACATGTCATTTTAGACACTAAAACGAAAATTGGCAAATGCTGTATACGCAGCGCCACCTAACATGATTTCTGTAAAAAATGTGTACCCTCCCTTTTAAATTAAATATATTTCTTATACAAAAGTACTTGATAAATTTCATATTGCATTGATAGTCTCATGTGATGTTATATTTTATAAAAACATGTGTGTTTAGCATGAATTTGTATAATAGAAAGTGTAATTACAGCTTTTTTAGCAAAATTTTCAGTTAAAAATTTACCTTCTTGAAATTTTCTTTTATTTGTTAAGTAGATAAAATGTAATAATCGTTGGAGTACTATCAAATTTTCCTTTTAAAAAACATGTTTGCATATTAATCTTAATACACAACCAAAAAAAAAAAAAAAAAATTACTGGATAACAAAAGATTTTTGCATACAAAGAAAGGTGATGAAGTAAATTGTATTAAAAAACCACGGGTTAAAAAGGAGCACCTTGTCTGACACAAGCGGTAAAGTCTGATTGCATTGTTATTTTTGTTGGATTTTTAGCATTTGCCTCTATTTTCAGTACTTTCGGTACTTTGATATGTTGTCCAAAATTGGGGGTGTATGCATTTAACAATAATAAAATCTTGGCATATCCAGTAATTCACCAAATAAAGTTGTTTCATTAAATGTTTATGAATATCCATAGATTATTTCTAACCGGAAATTTTGATAGTACTCCATCAATAATTTTGTGGTATTAGACTTTAAATGAAAAGTTAAAAACAATGATTTTCACAAAGATGACATCAAATTAGGCTGAAATTTAATTTAAGTGTCACGGAGCGTGATGATTCATATACAAAATTAAACCTTAAACAAATGGGGTGAATTTGTTTCACAAATAGGAAATAAAAATATGTTCTATAATAGTTAGTGGTCAAAACATTAGCTTCTTATGCAGTTTGATGGGGAAATGATGAAATCACCAAAAAAAGAATATATACATTGAGGAATGGAAATTAATTCCTCCCACATAATCGGGGATATTATGCTTTTGACAAAAATATGTTTCCGGGAAAAAAATCGCCGTGGGCCGATTTAGCCCTCCTATGCACCACCTCCTTTATGCTAAAATATTGTGAATTATTATGTTGCATTAAGTTAAACTCAGTTACAGGGTGTGAAAACATGTTATGTAATTTGTTTTGTAATATTTTTGTTTTAAAATTCATTTAAACTTATTACAAAAGGTATATAGCAAATTATTTGACAAAATCAGAGTTACCAGAATTCAACTTTCACAATGTTTACAAATCAGTCTTCAAAATTTCATCTGCACACAGGTAGAAATTAGTGGATTTTCAAATATCTTTGCCTCAAATACCATACCAACATATTTAAACCTTTTGCTCGCATGCGCCGAAGGAAATAATGTGCGAGAAAGCTGTTCTGACAAATTCATGCTAAAATATTGTCTATTATTATGTCGCATTAAGTAAAGTTAATTTTGGTGTTAAAACATGTTATGTTATTTTTTGTAAAATTTTGATTTAAAATTAATTTCAACTTATTACAAAAGGTATTATAAAAAATTATTTGACAAAATCAGAGTAACCAGAATTCAGCTATCACAATTTTACAAAATAGTCCTCGAAATGTCATCTGCACACAGGAAAATTAGCGGATTTTCAAGTATCTTTGCCTCAAATAGCATACCTACATATTTAAACCTTTCGCTCGCATGCACCAAAGAAAACAATGTGCGAGAAAGCTGTTCTGATAAATTCATACTAAAATATTGTCAACTATTATGTTGCATTAAGTTAAACTCGGTTATTTTGGGTATGAAAACATGTAGTTTAATTTTGTATTATCTTTTTAAATCAATTTTAACTTATTGCAAAAGATATTATATAATATAACTTGATAAAATTACAAAACTCCCAATATCTTATCACTATTTTACAAAATATTCTGATTCAAATTATCATTTACAAACAGGTAAACATGAGTAAATTTTCAAATATTTTTACCTCAAATACTGTACCATACCAACATATTTTTATTTTTTATTTACATGTGAAAAAAAATATGTTCTTGATGGCATGTAAAGGGCCTCCTATATGTTGGTTGTTAAGTGAGGTAGTCACTAGCTACTACAAGGAGACCCTACCTCAAAATGACACTTGCTGTTCAGGGGGTGATAATCCCAGCAAACATAACAACACAAACATAGTTAAGAGTAAGACATGTCATTTATTTTCAGTGCAGTTAATCGATGGAACGCGACAGGCTTCCTGCATGTTGTTCAGTGAGGTAGTCACCAACTACTACCCAGCCTCAAAATAAGAGATGCCACTTATTTTTCAGAAACCCGCCAAACTGGTGTACACTGCTACCTCATAAGAGGTTGAAAAAAAACATGATTTTTTACGCTTGATTAAGCTTCATTAAAATGAATTTTAGCTCAAATTCACTTAAAATTTGAACTTGCTAATTACCTTATTTGTGATCTGGCAAATTTAAAGATAAAAACAGATAACTTGCTTACTCATATATTCAATTAATTATCAGTTATAATGAAGTGATTACTGAATAAATTATTCAATGTTTTAAAACAAACTCAAAATGACTGATTTGGTATGGCATAATCCATATAGGCTGAATACTGGTTGATTTTGCCCGCTTTGTGAACTCTTAAATTTTGGACACAGGATTTTGACATCATTTACATGACATTTTAAAATCTTAGATGGCATGTCACTATTTTATTGATTAGAATACTGTGGGTGTGTAACAGAGCGCATGATTAATTAAATTTAAATCGCTGTCATCGCTAGGGATCAAACCCAGGACCTCTTAGGCTCTATCTTACTAGTCTTACGCTCAACCGAGCGAGCTATAGAGAAGACCTCTCTAGCTGAGCGGTATATTGCGGCTAGTATTTACCAGGTTACATATTCCCCCTCCAGGAAAGAACTCGTGATGCTTGTGGAGCATTCCTGATTATTATTCCCGGGACCCTACGTGGGCGCCAATGTAACAGAGCGCATGATTAATTAAATTTAAATCACTGCCTCTGCTAGGAATCAAACCCGGGACCTCTGGCTTACTAGTCTTACGCTCAACCGAAAATTTACTCCCCACATTGGGAAGGAATCTTCTAGTTTCCCCTCCCCAAAAACCCCCCCCCCCCAAACCAACTTTACCTGATGGCCATGGTATACACTTGATTAGGATCATCGGGCTGGTGTTAAGTCATCGTCACACCTGGTCGTTTCTCCTTTTTTACAATTAGCCCTATAGGGGTCTATTCATAGCCTGGTCATCTGTGTTCAGAATTCTGATCTGTTTCCTTTACCTAAATTTACACTTTGATATAATTTTTTCAATTCAATTAGTTTATTACTTAAAACTTACGGTTTATCGGTACAATGCAGTGAATAATGCAGTGAAAATAGATAAATACATAAAAACAAAACAATAAGTTCGGACACAGAGACAACACATACGCAACCGCAGCGCTAGTGTAGAGAGTGATTTTATTTTAAAATTAAATGCTATCGTTTTTGTTGCCGAGAATAATAAATTTTTCTCAGTTTAAAAGATCCTTATATGACCTTAATATTTCTGGTTTCTAAAGTTGTACAAATTTCGGATACTGAGGTTTCTATAGTAGTACAGTTTGATAAAACGTTTCTTCTACTTCCCGATACAACATTCACTCCATCAGACACCATTTCACTGTCGTTTCTACGTATTCGTCTCGTCTAGGATCCGCTTTTTATAAGAACCAGACAATTTATTCAGAGACGGTCGATTATTTGTGAGCGTCAACCGTAGCATTTCCGTAGCATTACCGTAGCATTACCGTAGCACTTCCGTACCATTACCGTAGCATTACCGTAGCATTACCGTACCATTTCCGTAGCATTACCGTAGCATTACCGTAGCACTTCCGTAGCATTACCGTACCATTTCCGTAGCATTTCCGTAGCATTACCGTAGCATTACCGTAGCATTTCCGTAGCATTTCTGTAGCATTACCGTAGCATTTCCGTAGCACTTCCGTAGCATTACCGTAGCATTACCGTAGTATTTCCGTAGCACTTCCGTAGCGTTTGCGTTTAAGACGGAACAGCGAACGTACACGGGTCTGTAGGTGTGGCTGTCAGAAGGCTCAGTTGACATGCACATTTTCTGTGACTGCGCCATGGAACACATCTGGGAGAATCAGTGGACAACATATACAGATCAGATGAGTGATACTGGAAATGAAATTGAGGATGGATGAGGAAAGAGCTGAGTGAAAAGTATATAATGCACTGAAAGTGGATGGCGTTATTCGCACAGTGTGTGCATTCGAACAATAGTCGTGTAAAAGGATGAAGTAACACAAATATTTTCTTTTGTATTAGTGTGGTTTGTGTCAAGGTATGCCTATACCCCCGTACAACTGTATGTATTTGGGCTGTGGTTGGTGTCATTGGTCGCCTATACCCCCATACATTTGAAGTTTATGTACATTTGTATATGGGCTGTGGTTGGTGTCATTGGTACGTCTATACCCCATACGTTTGAAGTTTATGTGTATGGGCTATGGTTGGTGTCATATGTACGCCTATACCCCCATACAAGTTAATGTGTATGGGCTGTGGTCGATGTCATTAGTATATACCCCATACATTTGAAGTTTATGTATATGGGCTGTGGTTGGTGTCATCGGTACGCTTATATCCCCGCAAAAATGTATAATCCTTAAAAACAAATAATTTGACTGATAAACATGATTATGGGTTTGACAACCATTGTCATTACGAGCTCTGAGTTAGTATATTGTAATTTTGGTACTTTGATTTTCATGGTGGTTATAAAATTCTTGGATTTGACTAATCACTCTAGGGATACAATGACTTATTGCAATTTTAGGTTTCGGCGCCACTTTGGCCGCTTTTTTAGATTCAGTTAAAGAATTGATTACTGCTTGTATTTTACATGATTTTGAAATATTCAAGATGGCCGCCAAGATGGCCGAAATATCTAAAAATGGCAATAAGTTATTCATTTTTTACTCTAGATTTATATGTTTGTGTCCATACTGGGGTTTTTAGGGCCATATATACCATTAAAATCATGTAAAATACAATGCAGTAATCAATTCTTTAACTGAATCTAAAAAAGCGGCCAAAGTGGCCGCCGAAACCTAAAAATTGCAATAAGTCATTGTATCCCTAGAGTGATTAGTCAAATCCAAGAATTTTTATAACCACCATGAAAATCAAAGTACCAAAATTACAATATACTAACTCAGAGCTCGTAATGACAATGGTTGTCAAACCCATAATCATGTTTATCAGTCAAATTATTTGTTTTTAAGGATTATACATTTTTGCGGGGATATAAGCGTACCGATGACACCAACCACAGCCCATATACATAAACTTCAAATGTATGGGGTATATACTAATGACATCGACCACAGCCCATACACATTAACTTGTATGGGGGTATAGGCGTACATATGACACCAACCATAGCCCATACACATAAACTTCAAACGTATGGGGTATAGACGTACCAATGACACCAACCACAGCCCATATACAAATGTACATAAACTTCAAATGTATGGGGGTATAGGCGACCAATGACACCAACCACAGCCCAAATACATACAGTTGTACGGGGGTATAGGCATACCTTGACACAAACCACACTAATACAAAAGAAAATATTTGTGTTACTTCATCCTTTTACACGACTATTGTTCGAATGCACACACTGTGCGAATAACGCCATCCACTTTCAGTGCATTATATACTTTTCACTCAGCTCTTTCCTCATCCATCCTCAATTTCATTTCCAGTATCACTCATCTGATCTGTATATGTTGTCCACTGATTCTCCCAGATGTGTTCCATGGCGCAGTCACAGAAAACTGTGCATGTCAACTGAGCCTTCTGACAGCCACACCTACAGACCCGTGTACGTTCGCTGTTCCGTCTTAAACGCAAACGCTACGGAAGTGCTACGGAAATGCTACGGTAATGCTACGGTAATGCTACGGAAGTGCTACGGAAATGGTACGGTAATGCTACGGTAATGCTACGGAAATGGTACGGTAATGCTACGGTAATGCTACGGAAATGCTACGGAAATGGTACGGTAATGCTACGGAAGTGCTACGGTAATGCTACGGTAATGCTACGGAAATGGTACGGTAATGCTACGGTAATGCTACGGTAATGGTACGGAAGTGCTACGGTAATGCTACGGTAATGCTACGGAAATGCTACGGTTGACGCTCACAAATAATCGACCGTCTCTGAATAAATTGTCTGGTTCTTATAAAAAGCGGATCCTAGACGAAGCGAATACGTAGAAACGACAGTGAAATGGTGTCTGATGGAGTGAATGTTGTATCGGGAAGTAGAAGAACGTTTTATCAAACTGTACTACTATAGAAAACCTCAGTATCCGAAAATTTGTACAACTTTTAGAAACCAGAAATATTAAGGTCATATAAGGATCTTTTAAACTGAGAAAAATTTATTATTCTCGGCAACAAAAAACGATAGCATTTAATTTTAAAATAAAATCACTCTCTACACTAGCGCTGCGGTTGCGTATGTGTTGTCTCTGTGTGTCCGAACTTTATTGTTTTGTTTTTATGTATTTATCTATATTTTCACTGCATTTATTCACTGCATTTGTACCGATAAACCGTAAGTTTTAAGTAATAAACTAATTGAATTGAAAAAATTTATATCAAAGTGTAAATTTAGGTACAGGTAAACAGATCAAGAATTCTGAACACAGATTGACCAGGCTATGAATAGACCCCTATAGGGCTAATTGTAAAAAGGAGAAACTGACCAGGTGTGACGATGACTTACACACCTGAGCCCGATGACTCCTAATCAAGTGTATATCCATGGCCATCAGGTAAAGTTGATGGTGGTGGGGAGGGGGATTAGTACCCATGGCAACAAGTTAGGGGGACAATTAAGTCAAGTACATGTACATGTCTGGCAAGTCTATATATAACAATCACTGGTACATATTACTGGTGTGTAAGCATTGACGATATGTTTAAAAATCTGATGTCGGATCAGAGGAAGCTCTGGCTGGGGAGAGATAAAAACTAAAAACAAGACATCAATATGGAATGAAGTGCAGT
>NW_022980957.1:0-12088 GCF_902652985.1 Pecten maximus
TTTTAAAGGGGGCCTCTTGGTGCCCCAGTTTCATTTGCATTTTGGTACCGATCGAAAAAAAAACAGGCGCAGAGCCATTGGGTTTTTTCATGAAGTTTTATCCTATTTCGAGAAAATACTGAAGGGGTCTTTCAAAATTTTTATGTGGTTCCCCTTGGGGGCCTATTATTTTCATTTCTTTTGGGCCGATCAGAAAAAAAAGATGGCCGACAGGCAGCCACTTGGGGTTTTGACATTGGGTTTTTTTATCGTTTTCGAGAAAGTACGAAAGGCTTTTTCCAAAATTTTTATATGTAGTTCCCCTTGGTGCCTAGTTTGCATATTCATGTTGGGACCGTCGAAAACAAGATTTCCGCAGGCACCATCTTGGATTTGACCCTTGAATTGTTTCGCTATTTCTGAGAAAATACGAAGGGTCTTTTTCAAAATTTTATATTTTGGTTCCTCTTGGTGCCTAGTTATGCATATTGCATTTTGGGGCCGAAAAACGGAAAACAAGATGGCCCACAGGAGCCTTTGGATTTGACCCTTTAAATTTTTTATCGCTTTCTGGGAAAATATGAAGGATTTTCTCAATTTTATGTAGGTTTCCCCCCGGTGTCTTTTAGCATTTCTTTTGGACCAACGAAAACAAAAGGGCCCACACAGCCATCTGTTTTTTTCAATTTAAGTTTTTTTCCTATTTCTGAAAAAACAGAAGGGATCTTCCTCAAATTTATATGAGGTTCCCCTTAGTGCCCGTTTGAATTCATTTTGAGCCCCCCCAAAAAAAAGATGGCCCACGGCCCATTTTGTTTGACCCTTTAAGTTTGTTTTCGTATTTTGAGAAAATACTAAGGGGCTTCTCAAATTTTATATGTAGGTTCCCCTTGGGGCCCATTATGCATATTCATTTTTGGGACGATCGGAAAAAAGATGGCCACGGGAGCCCCCTTTGGGTTTTGACCTTGAAGTTTTATCGTATTTCTAGAAAGTAAGAAGGGATCTTCCTCTTTTATATGAGGTTTCCCCCTTGGGGCCTATTTTATCTATGCATTTTAAGAACCAATCGAAAACAACATGGCCGACAGGCAGCCATCTTGGATTTTGACATTGAAGTTTTGTTATCGCTTTTTCTCAAAAGTACTAAAGAATCTTTCTAAAATTCTATATGGTTTCCCCCTTGGTGCCTAAATCTTAGATTTCATATATAGGTTTCCCTTGTTGAAAAGTACTAGAGGTTTCTTCTGAATTTACACAGACTAGTAAGACTTAGAAGAAGAGAAAAGTAGAGAAAGGATCAATCTGACATGGAACCTATGAAGAATTCAATGGTGGGGCCAAGATCCCTCTGGGATTTTCTTGTTTGTTTTCATATTTGGAAAAAATGTGGTTAAACACATTTTCCGCATGATGTACGAAAACTTGAAGTTTTTGCCCAAAATTGCATGATTTTTTTAGCCCACCATCATCAGATGGTGGGCATTCAATCGCCCTGCGCCCCGGTTCCTCGTCCGCCCTCGTCCGTCCCTCCGTCCGTCCGTAAACATTCTTGTTATCGCTATTCTCAAAATACTAAAGGGATCTTTCTCAAATTTCATAGTAGGTTCCCCTTGGTGCCTTGTTATGCATATCGCTTTTGAGACCTATGGGAAAACAACAGGGCCCGACAGGCAGCCATCTTGGTTTTGACAATTGAAGTTTGTTATCGCTATTTCTCAAAAGTACTGAAGGGATCTTTCTCAAATTTATATGTATATTCCCTTGGTGCCTTGTTATGCATATTGCATTTTGAGACCTATCGGAAACAACCATGGCCGACAGGCAGCCATCTTGGATTTTGACAATTGAAGTTTGTTATCGCTATTTCTCAGAAAGTACTGAAGGGATCTTTCTCAAATTTCATATGTAGATTCCCCTTGGTGCCTAGTTATGCATATGCATTTGAGACCTATCGGAAAACAACATGGCCGACAGGCAGCCATCTTGGATTTTGACAATTGAAGTTTGTTATCGCTATTTCTCAGAAAGTACTGAAGGGATCTTTCTCAAATTTCATATGTTGGTTCGCCTTGGTGCCTAGTTATGCATAATGCATTTTGAGACCAATCAAAAAACAACATGGCCGACAGACAGCCATCTTGGATTTTGACAATTGAAGTTTGTTATCGCTATTTCTCAGAAAGCACTGAAGGGATCTTCTCAAATTCCATATGTAGGTTCCCCTTGGTGCCTAGTTATGCATATTGCATTTTGAGACCAATCGGAAAACAACATGGCCGACAGGCAGCCATCTTGGATTTTGACAATTGAAGTTTGTTATAGCTATTTCTCAGAAAGTACTGCGAAGGGATCTTTCTCAAACTTTTTGTAAGTTCCCCTAGGTCTGTTGTTCTGCATATTGCATCTTTGGACCAATAGGAAAACAACATGGCCGACTGGCAGCCATCTTGGATTTTTGACAATTGAAGTTTGTTATAGCTATTTATCAGAAATTGCTGAAGGGATCTTTCTGAAATTTCATTTGTATGTTGCCCTCTGTGCCTAGTTATGCATATTGGATTTTGAGAACAGTCAGAAACAACCTGGCTGACAAGCAGCCATCTTGGATTTTTGACAATTGAAGTTTGTTATCGCTATTTTACAGAAGGTACTGAAGGGATCTTTCTCAAATTTCATATGTAGGTTCCCCTTGGTCCCTGGTGTTTGCATTTTGGGACCAATCCGAAACAACATGGCCCGACAGACAGCCATTATTGCTAAATCTTAAATTTTATATATAGGTTCCCCTTGTTGAAAAGTACTAGAGGGCTGTTTCTGAATTTACACAGATTAGTAAGACTTAGAGGAAGAGAAAAGTAGAGAAAAGATCAATCTGGCATGGAACCTATGAAGATCATTCAATGGTGGGCGCCAAGATCCCTCTGGGATCTCTTGTTTATCACTACCTCCGTAAACATTTTCTCCTTATTTCCAACAACGATAGCCTTGGCCAGTTCTCTGTTTTGTTGGTCTAGTAGCACATTACTTCCTGGGACAAACACGTTCATAGGCTCTTCACCTTGGGATCCGTCGCTGTTTCAGAATCTGCAGGTAGCTGCTCGTCTTACCTTTGTGTATCTTGTTAGGTGTAGAACATTCCTGGCAACCGCTTTCCACTGACAATGTCATTCAGATATTTCCTACGATTTTGAAGACATTGCCCAAGCCTTTTCCAAACTCGGCTTGGTACTTATGCTATGAAGCTGTGGTGCTGCTCTCTTGATACTTTCTTGAAATGCTACTCTCTTGAACGTCGAAATTTCAGTAAGAAGTGGGAATTTTTTTTCCAAATGTTTGCTCCTTTTATGGCATCTTTGCTGTTAAACTGGTGACAGTGCCAGTGGTGTCCATCAATGATCCAGAGCTTGAATCCAACTTGTCTGTCTCATCATTGGATTGCGAGCTGGCTACTTCGGTATCAACAGCTGTAGTCTCCCGAAATGGATTATCTGCTACAATAACATTGGTATACGTACTACATGTACTAGCCTTCACAATCTGTCGAAGAATGAAGCGATCCTTTCATATTTGGAAATTCATTGATGTCGTCCGGACTGAATTGCTGGATCATATCGAATGTAAATCCATTGTCTAAATAAAAAAAGAAAGAAAGGAAATGCTATGTATTTGTTACATTACTGAATTTATTTGTTTTATAAAGTTTGAAATTCTTTTTTTGTAACTTAATTAGGATATTATTTGTACAATATCTCTAGAAGAATGCACATTCTAATCACTAATAAGTCTGAAGCAAAAAATTACATTTTCATAACTTTCATTTAAATCTTCTATCACAAGTTTGAGCAAATCTGGATTAAGAAAAACTTAATACATGTACATTTCATATGGAAATATTAATTTCGGTAAATTCATGGAAATAATGTATTCATATGAAAGCCGACATCGTTTCCCTGAGAAACGGGCATTTATCTTCACAAGAAGATCGTATATTGAACTTCAATTTAAAGCAAACAATTACTCACAAGCATATGCAATTTTGTTGGCGTAGGATTACGTTGTTCTGTCTCAATACTGTTTGAAAACGAAAGTAAAAAAAATAGTTTGATCGTCGTGGAAATTTACATGCGTCCCAGTGCAGATAAACTGTCCACATGTCTAAGACTCATATGTTTATCATCAGTTCATATGCATGAACAGTTAATATAAGCCCAAAACCAACCGTGTTTACGTAGTAAAATGTTAACAGTTCTATAAATAGCTTTGCATCGGAACAGGGATAACTTCAGCTGTCACGTGACTAATCAAGTGATCAAAAGTGAGAAAATGAAGGCAAGTTGTACCAAACTACATTGCCGTTTTTCATGAGGATTTTATTAGATAAGATTACAATTTGTTAATTTGAAAAGAATCTAATGGTTATGGTCCGTGACTGGTGTACTGTTTTGTCAAAACTACATAAGCAGTATGGAATGGAAATATATGCAATTATAGGTGAAGTTCCCTATTTCCTTTCACTGTTATAACATGTCACAAATGAATTTATCAACTTAAGTAAATTAAAATAATTTACATAAAGTCTCTAATTCTGATATTTAACTAGACCTAACATTAGAACTAATTAATGTACAAAAATATGAAAAACATCTTAACAAACTACTAATTATTTCTTACTGATATATACATACATCTACATATAGTAATAAACCTGCTTTGATTTATTATATATTAAATATTATAAGTAAGCACAAGTCATTGTAAACATCAACTGAGATCTGCCTCTGTAGCTCAGTGGGTGGCTCAGTGGGGTCCCTGGCCTGGCCAGTTTACTGTCATGGTCAGTCAAAGCCATGGGGAGTCCAGTCCAGCTGTTATTTACATATCCATGTGTACATACACCTAACATACACTTGCGTAGAGGTCCCAGAATATCCATGTGTCATCGTTCAAAGGTATTAACAGTTCGCAGAGGATGCAGAGGTGCTCTATGGTTTACTGGTGGTTGTTTTGCTCTCTGACATGCCGAGCAAGAGGACACATATTCATGTATATGTTTATACATCCTAGGCCAGTAGTATCGTGATGACACAACTTTGTAAGTCCTACCGAAGCCTTGATGTGCTCCTCCTATCAGAGTGTCATGGCGATGTTTCATCACTTCGCGTCACATTGATGTGGGAATCGCTAATTGTTTCATAACTCTAATGTCCATGGGTAGTTTCCGGGCTCGTTGATCCCATAAATGGTACAATAATCCATTGAGCAAGGCATAGTGCTGACTTTCAGCCACTATCTTGATTTCCATTTGTTTATCTTCAGGGAGTTGTCCCTTCTCCAAATATAACCTTATATGTGATATATCTGGACACTCCAATTGTTGTTGACATACTTCCTGTAGTCTGTCCCCAACGACAGACATAAGATCCTCATCAGCCTCTTGTTCTGTTACTGTATAAACACCTGGTGACTGAATTTTTAAACTCATTATAGATTTGCGGTCATCTGAACCATACTCCAAAGTCAGAATGGCTGCAATTTCCAGCTCATCACATGTATTCTCTTAGTTAACCTCTAGTCCCTTGGTGGTAACCCATTCCGAAAAAAGGTACAAAAAGTTATACTTCTTTCGGTACAAAAAAGCTTTAACTTTTGATGCTAGATTTGAACCACTTTGAAACAGCGGTTCCAATCTAGTACTAAAAAGTTATAATATTTGATAACTTTTCTGTACCTAAAAAAATGTTACAAAAAGGGTACAAAAAAGTTATAATTCAACACTATATGCCCATATTGCCCCTGAAATATTCCAAGAGGCTGTGGGTCAGGATTCACAGTAGGGAGATATTAGTTGTAAAATTTGTACAATTTCCTTGTTTACACCTACAGTTTGTATCTTCATGCAATATATGAGAAAAGCCAGTGTTTTTGTTATTGTATCTATAATAATCTTCAATGGTATTGACAATGGTCTTGTCCATGCCTTTCTTTCCATGGCATCCTGTTACATTACCACATTCAACAAGTTCGGTGTTGGTGTGAAACACTGACATTAGATATCTGGCAACCTGTGTTCCCTTCTGCTTTCTTTTTACTGTGGTTATATGTTTTGGATAAACGTAAACCCCAGTTCCAGGTAATAGCTCAACCATCTGTAAGAATAGCAAATACTTGAAAATTGATTTTGTTTTCTTTAGTTTCTGATGTACTATTGGAGAAATAATTTTGGGTATGTAATCCTCCTATTCATGATAATTATAACAATGTACATGATCCTTTAAGTTTCCCAAAGCACACTCAGGACTGACTGTAAAATTTATAAATGGAAGTCATCACCAAGAGGTCTCACCATGATAATTGGAAATTATACACAATTTATAAGTTGCGAAAGTCGAAAAATGAGTCCAATTGGTACCGTCTTAATATAGTTTAAGCAACCATGCCTAACCTATAGTCATATTTCCTACTGAAGCCAATGAAACAATACACTTTTGCAATAAAAGTTATGTAGAATAAAGTTAAAAAACAAATATGATTGGGCACTTTGACTTATCTCTATTATAAGAAACTTTTTTAAGTATTGAAAATTGTATGATAGTTTAAATATATAATTATCATTGTTCCACTTACATGGTGAGCATTAGCCGATGCTGATGGCACCCGCCCAGCTCTTGGCCTTCCATCAGCTTGGTAAACATGTAATTTCATAATACATCAGTGGCCATTATAAACCCTTTCCAATAGGGTACAAATTCAACATAATCAGAGCAAGATATTTTTAGCGTTTCCAATATTCACGGATAAGTGATTGAAAACAAGTATTAATTTTAATCAGAGACCATTACAGAGGAGATGTCCCACAAACCTCCAAATTTTGGTTTGCAATGCCATAATACACTCGCATAACAAAATTCTAATAAAATCGGACACTATTTATTTTGAGACCAATACGCGTGCAGGAAATGGTGGCAATTTTGTTTGATCATGAAATCTTAACTCACGACAGAGTTTGTGAAACCATAATTCACCTGCAAATCATAGTTCATCCAAACAGGACCAATTTTCTAAAATATTGACCAATAAGATGGCAGCAAATAGTGGCAATTTTGTTGATTTAGGAAGCTGCAATTTCCTTGCCAATAGCATTTGTAAACCATTTTGATAAAAATAATAAAACAGAAATTGGAATTTATCTCCAGTTATAAACTTGATTAAACACATCAAATAAAATGTATCAAACAAAAACTTAACCATTTATGAAGCACTGTTTTCCTTTAAAAAAAACTAAATTTCGATGAGAAGTTTACAACTTGCTTTTAAGCTAACCAGTGTATAAAAATGTGAAGTTTTATAAATGTGGGTTTAGTACTTTGTGATCAATTTACTAAATAAAAACCTTATCGCAGTATTGTTACTCAAGATTATTAATGTTATAGGGTGAAAAATGGTAATAGTTCAACTAGAAGGATAAAATCACCCAAGAATAAAGAACTAGCTGAAAGGAATCTATATGTGAAGTTTCAAGGCTGTAGATTTACTACTATGTTTGTGAAAACCTCAATAAAAAGAGTGTGGACAATGTCTTCACCACCAAAGCAGTGGTCGTATAAGCACTTGTATGACTTTTTGAACAGGCCAGGTAATAAAAGGATACCAAGATATCATATTTCTATTATAATGTATAAAATAAGGTCTCAACATGCATGATGAAAACTGGTATTTTACCCGATAATACTAAGACACAAGTAAAATAAAGAACTTCACAACAGACATGTGCAAAAGATTTAACAGTCACAAGAAAATGTGATTTTCCTGTCCATCAGCAGTTTAATGCACACTTTATTTATTCGCTTTTCTGATTTTAAAACATCAGGCGAAAAAAGAAAGTTGCAACTGATAAATGAATAATTGATCTAGTGAAAATATTTCATCATCATGAATTGTTTGTCTTGAAAAATCTCTTAGTTTTAATATACAGTACGCGTCAGGTGGTATGGTCCCCAATCACCGCCACAGTGGCGAGGTCTAATCCCTTCCACTCACTCAGTCGGTTGCCTGTCGGTTGAAACACCGGCTGACACCGGCTCAAAACCCGAGTGTTCACCTGTTTACTGACACCGTGCGACACGGTGTGGTAGAGTGTTGGGGATTAGTGGAACAAAGGTCCTGATTCATGATTGACAGGTACACTGCCTGATACCGTGATTTGTTTGTTGGAACATACCTTGTCGTACAGTACAGGTACTCTGTAGCTGGACTTACATTTTGTACTTACAGTATCCAGAAACGTGATATATCTGATATACACGTCTCTGCAGTATCCCAGCCCGGTGTTGAGAAAACGGGGATATTTATTAATTTAATGAAATCACGATCTATACTAGCGATACTACAGATGTATTGTGTTGTAAATGCACGGTACATATACACTCCAAATTATGTACGTTTTTAGTTTTTAAATCCTAGCTAGATGAGTACCACATGATGTTTCTATAAGATATAAGTAAAAAGAGTATTTTATTTATTTTTGAATTATGTTTGCGGATGTAATACAATGTGAAGATATGTGACACGTTTCGCTCTGATGCGTTGATTGACACTCACTGCACCATTTGTGGGCGTGGTTTTAGAATCATGGATTGTGATTGGTTCGTAGCGTTGGCAACATTACTCGTGTCAGCGATCAAATGTTTAAAACATAATTATGGTTACACAATTCAAATCAATACCATTTGCTCACCCTTGAATCGATATACAAATTATTTATTACATTTACATGTACATGTGTATGAAGTATTAGAGTTTGTACTGCAAGACGAGGTTCGGGCGTTTTGTGTGGCGTGATGCGATGGAGACGGGTACGAAAACTCTATGAGTTAGTGCTTGTTTTGAAAACACCAGAAATATTTTGTCTAAATTGATAATCATCCCACGTACTGATGCCTTACTAGGTATACTTGTGATAATTGACGTCCGTGAGAGTAATAGCAGCTAGGACACGAGTTCGTTGCCAATTAATAAAAATTACGTATGACTTCATGATCATTCAGCCAATCTACGGCTATACTGTATTTTACGTTTTCTCAAAATCCGAAGGAGCATGTATATGAATTGTCACATGGTAAAACAATCAGTACAGGTAAAGGTGAAAGGTCGCAAAGACCACGACCACGTCTCCAGCTGTGAGTCTTCACACCTTTTCCTACGATCTTAATCCCCTACACTCGCCAGGCCCCGGCCGGTGGTAGCCGGTGGAAACACCCGAGTTGAAACACGGGGCGTACTTAATCCCCTACACTCGAGTGACACTCGCAACCCTGAGGGTGAAAGAGAACCATAACACCTGACGCGTATTGTATACAAATTACTATGAATAATAAAAAGATGTGATTTTCTTTGGTATGTAGATAATTCAACTTTATTCCAAAGGTGTGACTCTTTTAACATCTTGGGACACATAGCAGCATAAAAATTAAACATAATAATTTGTCATTCATTTTCCAAGCTACACAGGATTTTATATATGCAATAATGTGATTTGTTTTCATTTTTGATATACAGCTAATTAAAAATAGCAAAAGGCAATTTGTTGGCTAACAATTTGACAGGCTTTTCACCTTCTTACCATAAATGACCTAAAGGCTTGGTTTTTCCAAAGGTAAAAAAATATTTAACACTTAAAAGGTCATCCACATTCTAGTTTTGAATTAATCTGGCATCTGAGATGAAACGTTACAACAATTGTTGGACGAGGGGAGGTAACTCGTACAACACATTGTACGAGTTATCTCCCCTCGTCCAACTAACGTTATATCTCAGATGCCAGATTAATTTAAAATATCGTACCGCTTTAACGGCAAATGTTACAGAAACACTAAAAACATCACAATCATCAGAATAACATGCTGCATCATACTGAGACTGTTTTTTGGAAAAAAAATGAAAAATGAAGATTTTGTAAAAATAGACTAAATTAACCCAATAACGGACTCTTTTATTTGACCTCTGACCTAAAACTTTTGGTGAGTAAAAGTTAGCGTTAGGCATTATCTAGAAATAACATAATTACGTGATCTTTGTAAAATGAATACTTTTTGAGTTTTGGCCATTTTAAACTTTTAAATATATGACGTCATGGCGGCCATATTGGATTTCGGACCGAGCCCAAGAATTCAAAACCTGGTCAGTACAATATTATAGCGATGTTTTCAAAGTTAGTGCTGAATCGCACTGGTGGAATTTGAGAAGAAAATTAAAATGTGCATGGTCTTGATGCAATATAAATATTCAAAGTGACATACCGCCTTAACGGCAAACGTTACCGAAAAACTATAGACATCAGAATCAGAATCATTGGAATAACGTACTACATCATATTCGAAAAAAAAATTGAAAAATCTTGAAAAAATAAAGATTTTCTAAAAATAGATGAACTTGACCCCTAAGCGAGCTTTTTTATTAGGCATATTTTGGATTAACATGGCATGGCAAAAAGTTAGCCCCTTAATTATTCTACATATAATATAATTGCATGAACCTTGTAGATCAAATAGTTTTCGAGTTATGGTCATTAAAAAACGTTTTAGGAATGACGTCATAGCGGCCATATTGGCTTTTTGACCTACTTAATAATACATGACCACACCCCTTTAACATATGCTATATAATGTAAGATAAATGTTACTGACATACCTCCTACCATTTTGGAGTTAATCGTGACGCAAAATCGAGTGCAGAATAATAATTAAATAAGTATTTATATAATAATCCGAATTTTTATGTTAACGACGGTAATTATATAAAACGAACAGTTATTGCGAAAATAGCAGTATTTGCTTCACCTAGTTGGGCTAGACCTACTTTCGTTTTCCTGTTTACAATTATGGTCATATTAAATAATTCATCTTCTCCACCATAATCGATCTAATTACTTATCAGCGGGATTTTTCTATTAAGAATATTTGTACTTCTCATGTACAGCGCGTCTTTGATTGACTGATCTGCAGGTCTGATCTGACTCGCTTAGCTGACCCTGACCATAGGGCCACGTTACTATCGTATCCTTTTGTAAATACCTCATAATAAATGTATCAACGGCAGAATCGTCTGGATTACTACAATTTTTACCTTCTAGATACTTTAATATATAAATACTTATTACCGGTTAGCTTGTAATTAAATAAGTATTTATATAATAATCCGATTTTTTATGTTAATGACCGTAGCGACTAAACAACAACTGTTCTGAATACATAATGACAAAATTAGATGATCTGACCATACGGGACATTGTACGATGTTTACTTGCCGAAATATACGCAATTTAATTCCAATCCAAACCGCCTCGCAGCTTCAGGTAACCATCTTTGTTAAAATCAAAGCATCTGTGCGTTTGGAAGAGTAAGTACTGCAAAGCTTCTAAATGATCTTGTGATACAAATTTTAAGATTATAATAGAAACGAAATATGGATTTTAAAATAATTTGATTTAAATTACTTATGCTTTAGGTTAGCAAATCGTAACAATTATTTACAATGAACTTTAACGTTGTACTAAATACTGATCACGATACTTTTATTTAGACGTTTTCTATTTCTTTCGCTTCATTTCATTTAAAGAATTGTTTTAGATTTCCAGGAATTTCGCGGGAAATGAATTTGATGACGTAGGAAGCCCACATGCTATAGAATCAGGCATCTACAGTCGATAAGCGGAGGTTTGGAGTGGATAACACTTTGGTCCATTAGCTGTATGACATTTCGTTGCGTCGGTTATTAGAACGTGACCCAGAAAACACGACGGTAAAAAAAAACCAGAAGACCATTGAACATTACCGGATTATTTTCGCACTTTTTGAGACACCATTGTGCTAAATTACAATGGAAAGTAACACTGATTTAATTTATAGCTATTGTATCGTAATCTACATGTATATGTAGTTGGGCAAGACCTACTTTCGTTTTACAGTTTACGGATATGGTCATATAAATAATTCATCTTCTCAACCATAGTCGAATTACTTCACGGGATAGTTCTATCAAGTATATTTGTGCTTCTCATTTACAGGGTGCATCTTTGTTTAAAATTGACTGGTCTGCAGGTGTGATCTTT
>NW_022980958.1:0-30437 GCF_902652985.1 Pecten maximus
TTAAGGTGGGTTGTAGATTTTGTTTGTTTGTTTTTGTTTAACGTCCTGTTAACAGCCAGGGTCATTTAAGGACGTGCCAGGTTTTGGAGGTGGAGGAAAGCCGGAGTACCCGGAGAAAAACCACCGGCCTACGGTCAGTACCTGGAAACTGCCCCACATAGGTTTCGAACTCGCAACCCAGAGGTGGAGGGTTAGTGTTAAAGTGTCAGGACACCTTAACCACTCGGCCACCGCGGCCCCTGAATCTGTATCCTTTAGATACATTATGTCTATATATAGGTGGGTTATATATACAGGTGGGTTATAGATAAAGGTGGGTTGTAGATACAGGTGGGTTATAGATACAGGTGGGTTATAGATACAGGTGGGTTGTAGATATAGGTGGGTTATAGATACAGGTGGGTTATACATGCAGGTAGACTATATATACAGGTGGGTTATATATATTGGTTACGGTACAAGTGACACCCTGTGATGGTTAGACACCAGTAATATTGTCCTCACCCTGTGATGGTTAGACACCAGTTATATTGTCCTCACCCTGTGATGGTTAGACACCAGTGATATTGTCATCACCCTGTGATGGTTAGACACCAGTTACATTGTCCTCACCCTGTGATGGTTAGACACCAGTTATATTGTCCTCACCCTGTGATAGTTAGACACCAGTGATATTGTCCTCACCCTGTGATGGTTAGACACCAGTTATATTGTCCTCACCCTGTGATGGTTAGACACCAGTGATATTGTCCTCACCCTGTGATGGTTAGACACCAGTGATATTGTCCCCACCCTGTGATGGTTAGACACCAGTTATATTGTCCTCACCCTGTGATGGTTAGACACCAGTTACATTGTCCTCACCCTGTGATGGTTAGACACCAGTGATATTGTCCTCACCCTGTGATGGTTAGACACCAGTTATAATGTCCTCACCCTGTGATGGTTAGACACCAGTTATATTGTCCTCACCCTGTGATGGTTAGACACCAGTTACATTGTCCTCACCCTGTGATGGTTAGACACCAGTGATATTGTCCTCACCCTGTGATGGTTAGACACCAGTTATATTGTCCTCACCCTGTGATGGTTAGACACCAGTTATATTGTCCTCACCCTGTGATGGTTAGACACCAGTGATATTGTCCTCACCCTGTGATGGTTAGACACCAGTGATATTGTCCCCACCCTGTGATGGTTAGACACCAGTTACATTGTCCTCACCCTGTGATGGTTAGACACCAGTGATATTGTCCTCACCCTGTGATGGTTAGACACCAGTTATATTGTCCTCACCCTGTGATGGTTAGACACCAGTGATATTGTCCTCACCCTTTGATGGTTAGACACCAGTGATATTGTCCCCACCCTGTGATGGTTAGACACCAGTTACATTGTCCTCACCCTGTGATGGTTAGACACCAGTGATATTGTCCTCACCCTGTGATGGTGGGACACCAGTGATATTGTCCTCACCCTGTGATGGTTAGACACCAGTTATATTGTCCTCACCCTGTGATGGTAGACACCAGTTATATTGTCCTCACCCTGTGATGGTTAGACACCAGTTATATTGTCCTCACCCTGTGATGGTTAGACACCAGTAATATTGTCCTCACCCTGTGATGGTTAGACACCAGTGATATTGTCCTCACCCTGTGATGGTTAGACACCAGTTATAATGTCATCACCCTGTGATGGTTAGACACCAGTTATATTGTCCTCACCCTGTGATGGTTAGACACCAGTGATATTGTCCCCACCCTGTGATGGTTAGACACCAGTGATATTGTCCTCACCCTGTGATGGTTAGACACCAGTTATATTGTCCTCACCCTGTGATGGTTAGACACCAGTAATATTGTCCTCACCCTGTGATGGTTAGACACCAGTGATATTGTCCTCACCCTGTGATGGTTAGACACCAGTGATATTGTCCTCACCCTGTGATGGTTAGACACCAGTAATATTGTCCTCACCCTGTGATGGTTAGACACCAGTTATAATGTCCTCACCCTGTGATGGTGGGACACCAGTGATATTGTCCTCACCCTGTGATGGTTAGACACCAGTGATATTGTCCTCACCCTGTGATGGTTAGACACCAGTGATATTGTCCTCACCCTGTGATGGTTAGACACCAGTTATATTGTCCTCACCCTGTGATGGTTAGACACCAGTTATATTGTCCTCACCCTGTGATGGTTAGACACCAGTGATATTGTCCTCACCCTGTGATGGTTAGACACCAGTGATATTGTCCTCACCCTGTGATGGTTAGACACCAGTGATATTGTCCCCACCCTGTGATGGTTAGACACCAGTTACATTGTCCTCACCCTGTGATGGTTAGACACCAGTGATATTGTCCTCACCCTGTGATGGTTAGACACCAGTGATATTGTCCCCACCCTGTGATGGTTAGACACCAGTGATATTGTCCTCACCCTGTGATGGTTAGACACCAGTGATATTGTCCTCACCCTGTGATGGTTAGACACCAGTTATATTGTCCTCACCCTGTGATGGTTAGACACCAGTGATATTGTCCTCACCCTGTGATGGTTAGACACCAGTTATATTGTCCTCACCCTGTGATGGTTAGACACCAGTGATATTGTCCTCACCCTGTGATGGTTAGACACCAGTTATATTGTCCTCACCCTGTGATGGTTAGACACCAGTGATATTGTCCTCACCCTGTGATGGTTAGACACCAGTGATATTGTCCTCACCCTGTGATGGTTAGACACCAGTGATATTGTCCTCACCCTGTGATGGTTAGACACCAGTAATATTGTCATCACCCTGTGATGGTTAGACACCAGTTATATTGTCCTCACCCTGTGATGGTTAGACACCAGTGATATTGTCCTCACCCTGTGATGGTTAGACACCAGTGATATTGTCCTCACCCTGTGATGGTTAGACACCAGTGATATTGTCCTCACCCTGTGATGGTTAGACACCAGTGATATTGTCATCACCCTGTGATGGTTAGACACCAGTCATATTGTCATCACCCTGTGATGGTTAGACACCAGTTATATTGTCCTCACCCTGTGATGGTTAGACACCAGTGATATTGTCCTCACCCTGTGATGGTTAGACACCAGTTATATTGTCATCACCCTGTGATGGTTAGACACCAGTGATATTGTCCTCACCCTGTGATGGTTAGACACCAGTGATATTGTCCCCACCCTGTGATGGTTAGACACCAGTAATATTGTCCTCACCCTGTGATGGTTAGACACCAGTGATATTGTCCTCACCCTGTGATGGTTAGACACCAGTAATATTGTCCTCACCCTGTGATGGTTAGACACCAGTGATATTGTCCTCACCCTGTGATGGTAGACACCAGTGATATTGTCCTCACCCTGTGATGGTTAGACACCAGTTATATTGTCCTCACCCTGTGATGGTTAGACACCAGTGATATTGTCCTCACCCTGTGATGGTTAGACACCAGTGATATTGTCCTCACCCTGTGATGGTTAGACACCAGTTATATTGTCCTCACCCTGTGATGGTTAGACACCAGTTATATTGTCCTCACCCTGTGATGGTTAGACACCAGTGATATTGTCCTCACCCTGTGATGGTTAGACACCAGTTATATTGTCCTCACCCTGTGATGGTTAGACACCAGTGATATTGTCCTCACCCTGTGATGGTTAGACACCAGTTATATTGTCATCACCCTGTGATGGTTAGACACCAGTTATATTGTCCTCACCCTGTGATGGTTAGACACCAGTAATATTGTCCTCACCCTGTGATGGTTAGACACCAGTGATATTGTCCTCACCCTGTGATGGTTAGACACCAGTTATATTGTCCTCACCCTGTGATGGTTAGACACCAGTTATATTGTCCTCACCCTGTGATGGTTAGACACCAGTTATATTGTCCTCACCCTGTGACGGTTAGACACCAGTGATATTGTCCTCACCCTGTGATGGTTAGACACCAGTTATACTGTCCTCACCCTGTGATGGTTAGACACCAGTTATATTGTCCCCACCCTGTGATGGTTAGACACCAGTTATACTGTCCTCACCCTGTGACGGTTAGACACCAGTTATATTGTCCTCACCCTGTGATGGTTAGACACCAGTTATACTGTCCTCACCCTGTGATGGTTAGACACCAGTTATACTGTCCTCACCCTGTGACGGTTAGACACCAGTTATATTGTCCTCACCCTGTGATGGTTAGACACCAGTTATACTGTCCTCACCCTGTGATGGTTAGACACCAGTGATATTGTCCTCACCCTGTGATGGTTAGACACCAGTAATATTGTCCTCACCCTGTGATGGTTAGACACCAGTTATATTGTCCTCACCCTGTGATGGTTAGACACCAGTGATATTGTCATCACCCTGTGATGGTTAGACACCAGTGATGTTATCCTCACCCTGTGATGGTAGACACCAGTAATATTGTCCTCACCCTGTGATAGTTAGACACCAGTGATATTGTCCTCACCCTGTGATGGTTAGACACCAGTTATATTGTCCTCACCCTGTGATGGTTAGACACCAGTGATATTGTCCTCACCCTTTGATGGTTAGACACCAGTGATATTGTCCTCACCCTGTGATGGTTAGACACCAGTGATATTGTCCTCACCCTTTGATGGTTAGACACCAGTGATATTGTCCTCACCCTGTGATGGTTAGACACCAGTGATATTGTCCTCACCCTGTGATGGTTAGACACCAGTGATATTGTCCTCACCCTGTGATGGTTAGACACCAGTTATATTGTCCTCACCCTGTGACGGTTAGACACCAGTTATATTGTCCTCACCCTGTGATGGTTAGACACCAGTTATATTGTCCTCACCCTGTGATGGTTAGACACCAGTGATATTGTCCTCACCCTGTGATGGTTAGACACCAGTAATATTGTCCTCACCCTGTGATGGTTAGACACCAGTTATATTGTCCTCACCCTGTGATGGTTAGACACCATTTATATTGTCCTCACCCTGTGATGGTTAGACACCAGTGATATTGTCCTCACCCTGTGATGGTTAGACACCAGTTATATTGTCCTCACCCTGTGATGGTTAGACACCAGTGATATTGTCCTCACCCTTTGATGGTTAGACACCAGTGATATTGTCCTCACCCTGTGATGGTTAGACACCAGTTATATTGTCCTCACCCTGTGATGGTTAGACACCAGTAATATTGTTCTCACCCTGTGATGGTTAGACACCAGTGATATTGTCCTCACCCTGTGATGGTTAGACACCAGTGATATTGTCCTCACCCTGTGATGGTTAGACACCAGTTATATTGTCCTCACCCTGTGATGGTTAGACACCAGTGATATTGTCCTCACCCTGTGATGGTTAGACACCAGTTATACTGTCCTCACCCTGTGATGGTTAGACACCAGTTATAATGTCCTCACCCTGTGATGGTTAGACACCAGTAATATTGTCCTCACCCTGTGATGGTTAGACACCAGTGATATTGTCCTCACCTTGTGATGGTTAGACACCAGTAATATTGTCCTCACCCTGTGATGGTTAGACACCAGTTATATTGTCCTCACCCTGTGATGGTTAGACACCAGTTATATTGTCCTCACCCTGTGATGGTTAGACACCAGTTATCTTGTCCTCATCCTTTGATGGTTAGACACCAGTTATATTGTCCTCACCCTGTGATGGTTAGACACCAGTGATATTGTCCTCACCCTTTGATGGTTAGACACCAGTTATATTGTCCTCACCCTGTGATGGTTAGACACCAGTGATATTGTCCTCACCCTGTGATGGTTAATTACTAGTGATATTGTCCCCACCCTGTGATGGTTAGACACCAGTAATATTGTCCTCACCCTGTGATGGTTAGACACCAGTTATATTGTCATCACCCTGTGATGGTTAGACACCAGTAATATTGTCCTCACCCTGTGATGGTTAGACACCAGTGATACTGTCCTCACCATGTGATGGTTAGACACCAGTTATATTGTCCTCACCCTGTGATGGTTAGACACCAGTGATATTGTCCTCACCCTGTGACGGTTAGACACCAGTGATATTGTCCTCACCCTGTGATGGTTAGACACCAGTAATATTGTCCTCACCCTGTGATGGTTAGACACCAGTGATATTGTCCTCACCCTGTGATGGTTAGACACCAGTTATATTGTCATCACCCTGTGATGGTTAGACACCAGTGATATTGTCCTCACCCTGTGATGGTTAGACACCAGTGATATTGTCCCCACCCTGTGATGGTTAGACACAAGTTATATTGTCCTCACCCTGTGATGGTTAGACACCAGTTATATTGTCCTCACCCTGTGACGGTTAGACACCAGTTATATTGTCCTCACCCTGTGATGGTTAGACACCAGTGATATTGTCATCACCCGGTGATGGTTAGACACCAGTTATATTGTCCTCACCCTGTGATGGTTAGACACCAGTTATATTGTCCTCACCCTGTGATGGTAGACACCAGTTATATTGTCCCCACCCTGTGATGGTTAGACACCAGTGATATTGTCATCACCCTGTGATGGTTAGACACCAGTCATATTGTCATCACCCTGTGATGGTTAGACACCAGTTATATTGTCCTCACCCTGTGACGGTTAGACACCAGTTATATTGTCCTCACCCTGTGATGGTTAGACACCAGTGATATTGTCCTCACCCTGTGATGGTTAGACACCAGTCATATTGTCCTCACCCTGTGATGGTTAGACACCAGTGATATTGTCCTCACCCTGTGATGGTTAGACACCAGTCATATTGTCCTCACCCTGTGATGGTTAGACACCAGTGATATTGTCCTCACCCTGTGACGGTTAGACACCAGTGATATTGTCCTCACCCTGTGATGGTTAGACACCAGTTATATTGTCCTCACCCTGTGATGGTTAGACACCAGTTATATTGTCCTCACCCTGTGATGGTTAGACACCAGTTATATTGTCCTCACCCTGTGATGGTTAGACACCAGTTATACTGTCCTCACCCTGTGATGGTTAGACACCAGTTATATTGTCATCACCCTGTGATGGTTAGACACCAGTTATATTGTCATCACCCTGTGATGGTTAGACACCAGTGATATTGTCCTCACCCTGTGATGGTTAGAAACCAGTTATATTGTCCTCACCCTGTGATGGTTAGACACCAGTGATATTGTCCTCACCCTGTGATGGTTAGACACCAGTTATATTATCCTCACCCTGTGATGGTTAGACACCAGTTATATTGTCCTCACCCTGTGATGGTTAGACACCAGTTATATTGTCCTCACCCTGTGATGGTTAGACACCAGTCATATTGTCCTCACCCTGTGACGGTTAGACACCAGTGATATTGTCCTCACCCTGTGATGGTTAGACACCAGTTATATTGTCATCACCCTGTGATGGTTAGACACCAGTTATATTGTCCTCACCCTGTGATGGTTAGACACCAGTTATATTGTCCTCACCCTGTGATGGTTAGACACCAGTTATAATGTCATCACCCTGTGATGGTTAGACACCAGTTATATTGTCCTCACCCTGTGATGGTTAGACACCAGTGATATTTTCCTCACCCTGTGATGGTTAGACACCAGTTATATTGTCATCACCCTGTGATGGTTAGACACCAGTTATATTGTCCTCACCCTGTGATGGTTAGACACCAGTAATATTGTCCTCACCCTGTGATTGTTAGACACCAGTGATATTGTCCTCACCCTGTGATGGTTAGACACCAGATATATTGTCCTCACCCTGTGATGGTTTAAGACACCAGTAATATTGTCCCCACCTTGTGATGGTTAGACACCGGTTATATTGTCCTCACCCTGTGATAGTTAGACACCAGTGATATTGTCCTCACCCTTTGATGGTTAGACACCAGTTATATTGTCCTCACCCTGTGATGGTTAGACACCAGTGATATTGTCCTCACCCTGTGATGGTTAGACACCAGTTATATTGTCCTCACCCTGTGATGGTTAGACACCAGTTATATTGTCCTCACACTGTGATGGTTAGACACCAGTGATACTGTTCTCACCCTGTGATGGTTAGACACCAGTTATATTGTCCTCACCCTGTGATGGTTAGACACCAGTGATATTGTCCTCACCCTGTGATGGTTAGACACCAGTTATATTGTCCTCACCCTGTGATGGTTAGACACCAGTTATATTGTCATCACCCTGTGATGGTTAGACACCAGTAATATTGTCCTCACCCTGTGATGGTTAGACACCAGTTATATTGTCCTCACCCTGTGATGGTTAGACACCAGTGATATTGTCCTCACCCTGTGATGGTTAGACACCAGTTATATTGTCCTCACCCTGTGATGGTTAGACACCAGTTACATTGTCCTCACCCTGTGATGGTTAGACACCAGTGATATTGTCCTCACCCTGTGATGGTTAGACACCAGTTATATTGTCCTCACCCTGTGACGGTTAGACACCAGTTATATTGTCCTCACCCTGTGATGGTTAGACACCAGTGATATTGTCCTCACCCTGTGATGGTTAGACACCAGTGATATTGTCCTCACACTGTGATGGTTAGACACCAGTGATATTGTCCTCACCCTGTGATGGTTAGACACCAGTTATATTGTCCTCACCCTGTGATGGTAGACACCAGTGATATTGTCCTCACCCTGTGATGGTAGACACCAGTGATATTGTCATCACCCTGTGATGGTTAGACACCAGTGATATTGTCCTCACCCTGTGATGGTTAGACACCAGTTATATTGTCCTCACCCTGTGATGGTTAGACACCAGTGATATTGTCCTCACTCTGTAATGGTTAGACACCAGTGATATTGTCCTCACCCTGTGATGGTTAGACACCAGTGATATTGTCCTCACCCTGTGATGGTTAGACACCAGTAATATTGTCCTCACCCTGTGATGGTTAGACACCAGTAATATTGTCCTCACCCTGTGATGGTTAGACACCAGTTATATTGTCCTCACCCTGTGATGGTTAGACACCAGTGATATTGTCCCCACCCTGTGATGGTTAGACACCAGTTATATTGTCATCACCCTGTGATGGTTAGACACCAGTAATATTGTCCTCACCCTGTGATGGTTAGACACCAGTTATATTGTCCTCACCCTGTGATGGTTAGACACCAGTCATATTGTCCTCACCCTGTGACGGTTAGACACCAGTGATATTGTCCTCACCCTGTGATGGTTAGACACCAGTGATACTGTCCTCACCCTGTGATGGTTAGACACCAGTGATATTGTCCTCACCCTGTGATGTTAGACACCAGTGATATTGTCCTCACTCTGTGATGGTTAGACACCAGTGATATTGTCCTCACCCTGTGATGGTTAGACACCAGTCATATTGTCCTCACCCTGTGATGGTTAGACACCAGTCATATTGTCCTCACCCTGTGATGGTTAGACACCAGTTATATTGTCCCCACCCTGTGATGGTTAGACACCAGTGATATTGTCCTCACCCTGTGATGGTTAGACACCAGTTATATTGTCCTCACCCTGTGATGGTTAGACACCAGTGATATTGTCCTCACTCTGTGATGGTTAGACACCAGTTATATTGTCCTCACCCTGTGATGGTTAGACACCAGTGATATTGTCCTCATCCTGTGATGGTTAGACACCAGTGATATTGTCCTCACCCTGTGATGGTTAGACACCAGTGATACTGTCCTCACCCTGTGATGGTTAGACACCAGTGATATTGTCCTCACCCTGTGATGTTAGACACCAGTGATATTGTCCTCACTCTGTGATGGTTAGACACCAGTGATATTGTCCTCACCCTGTGATGGTTAGACACCAGTCATATTGTCCTCACCCTGTGATGGTTAGACACCAGTGATATTGTCCTCACCCTGTGATGGTTAGACACCAGTTATATTGTCCCCACCCTGTGATGGTTAGACACCAGTGATATTGTCCTCACCCTGTGATGGTTAGACACCAGTTATATTGTCCTCACCCTGTGATGGTTAGACACCAGTGATATTGTCCTCACTCTGTGATGGTTAGACACCAGTTATATTGTCCTCACCCTGTGATGGTTAGACACCAGTGATATTGTCCTCATCCTGTGATGGTTAGACACCAGTTATATTGTCCTCACCCTGTGATGGTTAGACACCAG
Organism: Pecten maximus; assembly: GCF_902652985.1. NCBI lineage: Eukaryota > Metazoa > Mollusca > Bivalvia > Pectinida > Pectinidae > Pecten > Pecten maximus. The sequence continues at coordinate 10,168 of NW_022980958.1, forward strand.
TAATATTGTCCTCACCTTGTTTGAAATTGGATCAATGTGTTTTTTTGTCTTATTTTATTGATATTTTATGTCAGCCATCAGAATTAAGTACTTTAGGTAATTCAAATTTGAATTCAGGATGCATAGCATTACATACATAAAACCTGCTTCCTTGCAAATTGCTGATTGTATATCAGCCAAGGTTATTTTGCAGGACTGATCTTTTGAATTGATCATTCGATTTCCTTCATGTTACGCCCTTAATAAACTACTCAGAGCCCTGTTAATGTTCTAGTGTTAAAAATCTGTATTCAAATGTTAAAAGATAGTAAGAGTTTGGATATAATTTAGTTGAGGTATAGAATGGTGTTAATGTAATATATAATAGGGTTGACACCAACTAAGTAAACCAAACAATACCAGCATGTGGAAAATACCTGTCAGTGTGTACCTCTTGTTTTAATACTAAGTTTGATATCTATACCTTACCAGGACTGTTTTCTTCAGTTTCAGGCCAAGCCATGGTTACCATGGTGATATGTGGCCTTTGGATGGTGACAGACCTCCTCCCATTCCAGACAGTCAGGTCAGCTGATGTCAGGCTGGGCTAAGATGAAGGCCACCAAAGAGCTGTGGCCCTTCCTTGTAACCATAACAACTGGACACCAACAATGCATGGCCAGCATTATGATGCCTTTTTAGACCCAGGCCATTTTACAAACATGGGCAAACGTAAGTAACTATCTATATCTGTTAATGGTTACAATATCAAATTATAATATACCTCTATATCTCTCTGGCCGTTTTCGCATATCGCTGTCCAAATGGTTGTACAGGTTGGACTAGAGTTGTTCTTTTATGATATAAGGCCATGGCAGACCTGGTATTTGTTTGTTGTTTTCAGATAATTTATCCACAAAAGGGAGGTAATTTATGAGCTCAGAAATTCAATAATGAAATTACTCAATATTTTTTGCAGCATTTTAAACAATTTATCTTACATTTAAATTAAGTTTGTGTTAACTGATAAAAAATGTTCTAGCTGTGATGTATCATTGTGATAGTTTGCATTAATTGATATTGATTTTAGTTGAAAATATGTTTCGATAACATATATTTGTAAAAATTAAAAGAGTCTTGATTAGTGAATTCTGCTAAACAATTCTAAGAAATACAGGTAATTTTTAAAACAAATAAAAATCTTGTTGTATATTTTTTTGTCATTGATTGCTTATTACCTTCCAAAGTTTAGTTAAACAAATCATTGAGTCTCCTCTCTACTTAATGCAACAACAAACACGCAAAAACCATTTGCCGACTAGCCCGCCGTGTATAGCCGTAGCCGGAGTTTATTCAAAAACAGTATCAGTATGAATGGTACGATACCTAACAATATAATGAAAATCCTCTGACAATTCCATGAAGAACAAATCTACAATCATGATTTTTTTTACAAATACTGATACAATTCTTAACATAATGGCCTAAATGAAACCAAGCGAGCCACCCAACCTGAAACTCCTGTAATGCAGGATAGCAGGAGGTGCACCAGCCCTCAATGCTTAAGATCTCAATTGCTGGATTTTTACTAGGCCCGACGAATAAACCCTATATAATGTGAATACAGAACACACACCATATATCACCAAAAATGATACTAAATTATAATAAACCAGCAACAACAACAAAACTTAATAAAATAGCATGACCGTATAGTACGGCACGGCGGCTAGGAATGACACACACACCTGTGTACCCGATACACGTAGGCCACTGTGACGTCACCGCACGTGCAACATCTGCATATCCGTGCCGACAGAGACAAATTATTCCCGCTGTACTTATCGAACCGCGGGAATATTTGAATAAGTTCAAAATGAAACATTTTTTTTAACCTAGAATGGGAGATAATCAGGGAGGGAAATATTTTTTCTATCGCAAATTATCTCCCCTTGAATTTTGTTTACTTGTGTCATGTGCATAGTGTGTTGCCTGGTTGAAAATAAAATTTTCTAGCAAGTAATAGTTTGAACTCTAATCATTTATAAGTTACAGGGGGTCAATACTGTCAGCTTCAAACTATTAATTGTTTATAATTCAAAATGCCAGGTGAATTGTTTCCACTTGTAAAAGGAATTGTCGTATCTGATATTCTTATCCTGTAGAAAAAGATCACTAATGTGACTGTCTAACACTTAAGTTCTAAAATAAATAATACTTGGTAAAAACAATAATGTAGCAGAACTGGACTGGGTCGATCATTGGCGACCAGGTAGCTCAATGGGTAAAGCATCCGGCTAGTGTTTGGAGGTCCCAGGTTCGAACCCCATGTGGCTGTGCATTTTTCCTCTCCTATTACATATGGTGCCCAACTAAATACCCATGGAGGTGGTATAGGGTCTCGTGTGTGTCTTCGGGGTCGAAGACTTTGTTGAAGGAGGGAGGAATGAAGCGGAACTTGGGACTCGGGGTCGATCATCGGCGACCAGGTAGCTCAATTGGTAGACCATCCGGCTAGTGTTCGGAGGTCCCAGGTTCGAGAAAACTGACAGCTAGACCCTTCTTAACCAAACATAGTCATTGCGCCGTGTGCTGAATAGTTAGATATTTATTTTCATATAATATGTCTGTGTTTCTTAATGTCATGCGTCAGTGTGATTAATTGATATTGATTTTGTCTGCAGAACTTCTTTCTTTTATCATACAAAATTAAGTGCATTGAATTTTTTTGTAAATCATATGCAAATTTTTCAGTATTCATTGCCAGGATTTGTTGGAAACGTTTGTCAGGTTCAATAACTGAAGCAATGTTAATGTACTTTGCTGTAAAGAATGGGTTTAAACATTGGAATAAAACATTGGAATAATTCCAAGTTCCATTTTCTCACAATCTGACTTTTTCAGGGACACTTTGATGTGTGTAAACTTGTCAGTTTTTGTCAGTCATACAAATAATATTGATCTTTCTGAATTGATTTGTTCACACCGCTTTATGTACAGTATAAAGTGTATCCTGATGTAAAGCCATGGTAGACATTTGATAGAGATACTATCTACTGCAGGATGTCGTTCTGTAGATCTATTATACTGAAAATATAAATATTGTTACTTAATATAGAAAGTGAAATAGTAGCCAATGTCACAACTCATCAATAGATTTGCTGATAATTATCAAAGACAAAGAATTGGTTATTGATTATTAGTCACCCACCAGGAACGGGTTGGGACGGGGGATGGGAGTTAGTTTTGTGTTGGGTCCTTTCCAGATATTATCTTGTGTGGGCTCTACCACCTTCATTACTTGACAATGGAACTTCATTCTTGGGGCTTAGGGTTCAACTAGGTGAAGAGGTGTGTCAAATATATCGAAATTAGGTCACTCTGACCTTTATTTTGATCTTTGACCTTCCTTGGGGCTTATAGGTTCAACTAGGTGAAGAGGTTTGTCACATATCGAAATTAGGTAATTCTGACCTTTATTGTGATCTTTGACCTTCCTTGGGGCTAAGGTTCAACTAGGTGAAGAGGTTTGTCACATATCGAAATTAGGTCACTCTGATCTTTATTTCGATCTTTGACCTTCATCAAAGAATAACTGTCTAGGCGCTATCTCCTGCACTACTTGACACTGGCACTTCAGACTTGGGATGTGAACTCACCTAGGTGAGGCAGTTTGCCACATGTCAAAATTAGATCACTTTGACCTAGATTTTCTACATCTAAGAAAATCAGTCCAAGATCTATCATATATTTACACTGACCTAAATTTGTCAGGCTGTATATCAAGGAGCAAGGTTGTTTATTACAAATTTATCATCTATGCATTCTTGTCAAATGTTCCTTATCTGATGGGTGACTGTAATTTGCCAAATTGTCTTGTTCTAAACAGTCTTTCATGATGAGATCACTTCTGATGAATCATTTCTTTCTTAGCTATCTTTACACTAATGTTGTTTACGCAAATGTGTTTTTGTAGATTTTTTAACTCATTGTCGTTCTATAAATAACCTGTTTGAGAAATTAAGTAATCATCAAGTTGATGAAAATCACAGTAACTTCATCAACTTTGTCATAAAAGATGCATGTACAACCTTTTCATTAATGATGCCAAACATGTATTCGGAACTCTAACCAAGCTCTGTCAAACATGTCATTATTTTAAGGTCCTTGGTTTACGAGAGACTGCCAGTCTGCTTTGCAAAGTTATAGAAAAGCCAATGGTTGTAAAAAATGTTTGTCAATGCTTACCTCAAAGAGGAAACTTACGTATAAGAAGGCTTATACAAAATAGGTCCCAAATAAATTCTGGTTGCTTAGATCAAGAATCACATTATCATAATTCTTTCTGATTGGCTGAATTAGTGTCACATGGTTCCTGATTCAAAGTCATTTTGACCGGTCATGCAAAAAAATGCTGGTTGACTAGGTGTTTCAAAAAATAGATTAATTATGAATTACTTCCCCTTGGTATTATCCAGCAGTGTAAAAAATAGATTAATTATGAATTACTTCCCCTTGGTATTGTCCAGCAGTGTAAAAAATAGATTAATTATGAATTCCCATACCGAAATAAAGCACACTAAAGTATACTTTTATGCTACTTTAAGTATACACTTTTTCCTACTTTTTTGAAAAAGTACCAAAAAAGTATACTTTTTTTGTACTTTTCTGGACTTAGAAATTTTTCAGAGTACTTTCTCTGTACTAAATTTGGACTCTGAAATTTCTCAGAGTACTTTTTTTGTACTTTTCTGGACTTAGAAACTTTTCAGGGTACTTTTTCTGTACTTTATTTGGACTCTGAAATTTTTCAGAGTACTTTTTTTGTACTTATTCTGGACTTAGAAATTGTTCAGGGTACTTTTTCTGTACTTTATTTGGACTCTGAAATTTTTCAGAGTACTTTTTTTGTGCTAAAATCTGACTTATAATTTTTTTGAAAGATTGTGAAAATATGGATGTACTTTTTTCCTACTTTTTTGGGACTTAGAATTTTTCAGCTAATGCCATTGTGCTTTTTTTGTACTTATTATGGACTTAGAATATTTTCAGACATTGCGAGGGGCTATAGCATATTAATATTTTCAAAATTAAATCTGACTTTTTCAGTCGACTACAAATCTAAGACTAAAAAAATAATACCCAGGATTAACCACAACAAATATCTATCAAATAAGATACAGAAAATTATCTTTGGAAATATTAAATGTTTTTGATCTCGTTTTTTGTTGGTTTTTTTTGTGTCTTTTTTTATGTTCTAAAAAATACTTTTCATACTTTGATCAGTACCACAGAAATTTATCTAAAAATAATTAAATTCAACAATTATTATCATAAGTATTTCACTTCAATGTACTTTGTTAGTAAGGTTCACACATTTTAACGGTGATTTCTTTGTCACTTTTCGTTTGTATTTCCATATGCATCTCAGAAGTAATAAACTTCACATTGATGAATGTTACTATACGTTCATGTGACGAACGTCAAAACTTAGCTCTATAAAAATTTTGTTCCAGATCGTTCTTTGAAGTTACAGTATTTTGGCTTTAATTATAAACTCTTAAACGGAGTTTAAAACATTTCGTTTATCCAAACGTTAACCTCTACCAGATCGGGGATCACTCTACGAACACACATGTGCCCGTGCCTGTAATACGCTTTTAATTCATTCAAATGAAATTAAAATCACCTGCTCTTTGTCTGCATATCATATACTTGCTGGATATACGTGGTTTTAAGATTACATCTGATAATTGCACCCGAAATCACGTCGTGTTCTGTCAAAATATTCACCGATATACTCATATAAACATGTGTAATACTGATATAGTCACTCGGACGCTTCTTTGTAAAACGTATATTGAAGTCAAGCGCTGTGATGATCTCGATCTCGATATGGCTTGACTGACAACAAACAGGCATGATCAAGGAACAATATTCCGGTATTTAAATCAGAATTACATCGCATTCATTGAAATGGTGAAAGTGAACACAAAAAGAAAACTTTAATTTGTCTGATATTTATTTAGCAAGATCGTACGATAATTCGGACAACGACACAATGTAGCTGTACTCTAATCTGTTGTAGAATGATCTCGTAGGAGTGTTGTGTGTACAAATAAAATACTCTATTGTATACAAAAATCAAGATCAATACCAAGATCTATCATAAATATTTTAATTGATATAGTAGACGGCTTGAATAACTGCTACACCAAGATCGATCAAAAATATTTCAACTGTTTTAAACTAAATCTTGAAACCTGTGTGTTAAGCTAACAAAGCGATCAGGATATATGCTTAACGTCGTACCGAAAGTTAATTTCACCCGTGGTGTTAATTAATATAAGCGACAGTCGACTGTAATGGCAAATCATACCTAGCTTTATTGTTTATTGGAGTTACCTGTGTACCTCCCGTCTCACCTGTACACATATTGCCCCTCTTAGACTAAGTCTTATGCCCGCGGCGTTAATTATAACAATTTATATTGTCAAGCTTCACTGCCTTTCACTACGATCAGATCACAGGTGCCTACCCTCATTTAAACAAAACATCCGGATTACATAACAGGTACTGACGAGGCTTATACCTGTGTCAGATTACCATCGGTCGGTTCACCTATGACCTCGGGGCCGTGATCTCGTTTGTTTACTTCGGTTTACGGAATCTACCGAGATTTGACGAGTTCGCTTCGTGCGATCATTTTGTGCAATGTGCAAGCTTTAAATGCTGAAGTAGTAATACCAAAAGTATGAAACAATAGAGGTTAAGGAAGTAGAATATAAAAAAACAAGTAATAAAAGAATGAAATCGATACAGTAGATCTCCGACAAAACTTTTTTTTTATCCCATGATGCAACAAACAGCGAGATTTTAGCGGGAAGTCTGATAGCCATGTTTGAATTTCACCGGATGTTTATCTACGGAAGAAACATAAACAAACACGATTTTGATATAGAATAGCCTAAAAACGAAATTCATTTTCTTGCCTAACTGAAGAAGATCGACTATCTGTCAGTAAGTGGCCAAAGAATATCAGCTTTCTTGTTGTTTTTGGCGACAAATGCTCATTTTCACCCGAAAATATCACAGATATCGCGACCAGGTAAGTTTACAATTTTATTATTTAAATCTATTTCGTCTTCTGCACGTTCCTACATCGTTTCACATTATATAGGTGAATAGGGGCCTACACATGTTAATATTAATACTTGATTACTTCGTGTTTCAGGGTTTTCATAATGAATTCATCACCGTTTACAGTTTACACGGCCCGAGTTTAATTAACAAAGAACTGCTAGATCCACGTGTGTTTCAATCGTAAGTATTCAATTTACAGATTTATGCTACCATACGCCTGGGATTTTATAAGCATCCTGATTGATAGCACCCAAATATTGAGAACAAGAAGAATTTTATTTCTTTATTGACGAACTTCGACGTAGTTATATTGCATTTTTATTTCTGTCACGTAACGGTAAATTCGTAATATCTTTACATATTTCATGCATTTTGACAAATTTCCAATTAATTTTTATGACTTCGTTTTTCAATGGAATTTATTGAAATTTCACTTACATGTAAAGAATTATTTGCTTATTCATCTGATAATATTTACAGAATTTTTTGTAGTTGATTTCAAGAGATATTGCATAAAATTTCAAAAAAAATAGCAATGACATTTTTAAGTTAGAATATAAGAACGAAAGTAACGTCACATTTCGGGCAACATGTGTATATCTATTTTAGGGAATATATGTTAAAATATCGGTAAATGAACTAATAATTGTCTACTATAGTATATGGAATTTGAAGAAAATACATTCAAAAACGAAGTCAATAAAATCCATTGAAAATTTGTTGTATGTCATGATCATGATCAATTCACAAAAAAATGATCTCAAGAAATGATTGTGAATAAAAAAATCTGTGTTTTGGAGTATTTAGATAGTTAGTTGCATAATTTAACTGTCATAGAATTCTGGAGTAGCTTGATTTTTATTAAAGTACTCATCCTTATAATTAAAAGTTTTATGTTGTAGCTTTAAACTTATTATTCTAACAATTATTCAAAGTTTTGATATAAAAAATATTTTAAAATTTTCTCTTTCTTCCAACAGATTATGCAGTACATTCTGAAGTGACGGAAAGCTTGAAGATATTGCATTGTGGTCCGAATTGAGGGCAATGATTCGCATAAAGCAAAAAAGGAATGAAGAGAATCAGACATTTTATTTTTCGAATTCACACTTACTTGGATTTGACCAGTTTAAGCAAGCAACATTATGCATATACCATACTTCATTGTATTCAGTATGCATTTATGCATTGTTTTTTATTTACATTTTTTTGTTGTGTTTCTTCAAGAGGAATTATGATTCGACAATTTTTACAAATGTTATTGCCCTTTTTATTTAGAATAGTATATTTTTTTTGTCTGGATCTCCTACATACACATGATATAAAATTGTGTTTTCCTGCTTGAATAAAATAGAATAATTTATCAAAAGTTATTGCCCTTATACATAGATGTCCATCTGTAAATCCTTAACCTCACCCTTAAACAAATTTCGAGCTTATTAGATCAAGACTTTGCTATGGCATGAAATTATACTCCGTGGAATTGTGATTGGATAACTAATCTTGTATTTCAATGTTTGTTTTCACTTGATACAATTGTGCATTTCTCTTAGGAATGGGACTGATGTATGTATTGTTTAAGCATGCAGTATTCTCATTTAAGCTTATCTCCTATATTTTCAGAACTAATTTCCTACACCATTAAATTAAGTCCCTTTTTTTTGGTAATTTTTTCCTACTTTTTCAGTACTTTTTCAGTACAAATTTCCTACTTTTTTAGTACTATTTTCCTACTTTTCTAGTACTTTTTTCCTACTTTTCCACTACTTTTTCGGTACTAATTTCCTACCTTATTGGTACTTTTTTCCTACTTTTTCAGTCCTAATTTCCTTCTTTTCAATACCGTTTTCCTACTTTTTTGATACTTTTTCAGTACAAATTTCCTACTTTTTTAGTACTATTTTCCTACTTTTCTAGTACTTTTTTCCTACTTTTCCACTACTTTTTCAGTACTAATTTCCTACCTTATTGGTACTTTTTTCCTACTTTTTCAGTACTAATTTCCTGCTTTTTCTGTACCATTTTCATACTTTTTTCATACTTTTGTACTTTTTTTGTACTTTATGGACTTACCTGTAAAAGTACTAAAAAAGTATAAAAGCACAAAAAAGTACACCATCAATTTGGCCCTGTTCACTTTATACTATTATTGTACTTTTAATGTACTTTTTCTGTACTATATTTGTGCTTTTTCTGTACTTAATGAAAACAATAAAATGTACTAAAGGTATACTTTTGTTAGACTTTTTTTGTACTTTAGTACTTTTTTTGACTCAATTTGGAACCGTGTTGGAATATCGGTTCCAAATTGAGTCAAAAAAAGCATACTTTTCTATGCTTTTTTAGTACTTTTTTCCCATACTTTTTTTGTACTTTATTTCGGTGTGGGTTACTTCCCTTTGGTATTGTCCAGCAGTGTAAACTATCTTTCACATGATTAGCAATAACATTTACTGTTAGAATATTAAATAATCTAAGAGTTAATTAATTTAATTTGTTTTAATGCATTAGTTTACTATTGATTGTGTGGTGTTTAAAAGATATGATTAAATATTTACAAATGCTTCAAAAATCAGTCTCTATCATTACATGTACATTCATTGCATGATTATCAAAAACAAAACAGTCATTTATAATAAAACTTTTATAGCCTTTTGATTTCTGTCAAAACATTGTTTTATTGACCTGAAAAATATCAACTGGGGACTTATAATAATCTATTTTAAGTTTCCGATTATCGATTCTGAAAGTGAAAATGATTCCCATCACTACCTTCTGTAATCCCTGAGGACCGGGATGATCATGTTTGACTACTAAATACATATTGTACATTGCATTGGATATTTTAAGTATAATTTACCTTTGGAAGGTATTGCTTTTGAATAGTAAAGTCTTCCATATCAATTACCCTGGTCATCTTTCTTTGTCACAGGGATCATGTATTTATCAAAACATTAACTGAACTTGGAAGAATCACCAAGTCAAGATTTTTAACAGTATATTTGCCATTATTACTTAATATCCATTTGCATGAGTAAAACAGTCCAATGGGCCTCTTGCATATCGTTGCTGCACCATTATAAACCGTATGGCTATAGGCACAGTGACAAGTTGAGACTGCTAAGTGGCCTCCAAAAAATCAGCAATCTATCCAGGTAACCTAGTTTATTGTAACAGGAACCTACTGTGCATGTTTTAAAATTAATAGACAGAATTAATAGATAACTAATTGGAAAATACATATTGTGAAAAAGGTGGAAAGAAAAAAAAAGGTAAATTGATTAACTTGACAAACTGTTAATTAACTTCAGAGCACCTTGAGTAATAATAATTCAATTCATTATATCACGTCACATAATCCATTTAATTTTCCACCAAGAAAAGAAAAAAAGGGTTTCAAGTTCTTTTAAAAAGGGATCGATAATCATTGACTGTACATTGCATGCTTAAAAAGATGTTTTAATCATTTGATATTAAACCACAAGGACTCAAAAGATTTTCCCATGTATATATGCATGTTTATAAAAGAATACAGTTCTGAGCATGCTTACCTTGGTCCTGATTAAACTGTTGTTTGTTAATTATTCCAGTTAGTATCTAAAATGTAAAATATTTATCTTATACTTTGATCTCCCCTTAAGTACCATAAATGAGCTATTTCAAACAGTGAATGAATATGCAAAGACAAAAAAATGTCATATTACTCTAGGGTGACAGATAGTGTCACACCAGTCTAGGGCGACAGATAATGTCACACCAGTCTATGGTGACAGATAATGTCACACCAGTCTATGGTGACAGATAATGTCACACCAGTCTAGAGTGACAGATAATGTCACACCAGTCTATGGTGACAGATAATGTCACACCAGTCTAGAGTGACAGATAATGTCACACCAGTCTATGGTGACAGATAATGTCACACCAGTCTATGGTGACAGATAATGTCACACCAGTCTAGGGTGACAGATAATGTCACACCAGTCTAGGGTGACAGATAATGTCACACCAGTCTAGGGTGACAGATAATGTCACATCAGTCTAGGGTGACAGATAATGTCACATCAGTCTATGGTGACAGATAATGTCACACCAGTCTAGGGTGACAGATAATGTCACACCAGTCTAGGGTGACAGATAATGTCACACCAGTCTTGAGTGACAGATAATGTCACACCAGTCTAGGGTGACAGATAATGTCACACCAGTCTATGGAGACAGATAGTGCACACCAGTCTAGGGTGACAGATAATGTCACACCAGTCTATGGTGACAGATAATGTCACACCAGTCTAGGGTGACAGATAATGTCACACCAGTCTAGGGTGACAGATAATGTCACACCAGTCTATGGTGACAGATAATGTCACATCAGTCTAGGGTGACAGATAATGTCACACCAGTCTAGGGTGACAGATAATGTCACACCAGTCTAGAGTGACAGATAATGTCACACCAGTCTAGGGTGACAGATAATGTCACACCAGTCTAGGGTGACAGATAATGTCACACCAGTCTAGGGTGACAGATAATGTCACACCAGTCTAGGGTGACAGATAATGTCACACCAGTCTAAGAGTGACAGATAATGTCACACCAGTCTATGGTGACAGATAATGTCACACCAGTCTAAGAGTGACAGATTATGTTACACAAGTCTATAGAGTGACAGTTGTGTTTAATATGTTATATGTTACATGAAAAAAAAACCTGAAAATAAACAAACAATTTTGATGCTGCTGGTTATAATAATAGTAATTTGAGCTGAAAATAGACAAGATTAAATAGGCCCTGTACAAATCAATGTATTGGTGTCTCAGGGTATTGTTGTTTGTATAACCAGGTCAGTCACAAGCATATATTTACATTCTCTCTGGTCATCTGTTTAATTCCTGATCCTTATTACCGGGAGTGCTGACTCCAACCAGTTTGATATTGAAATTGTCATCAGAAGCAAACATTTACACGATGTTAGCCTGATGCAGCCATTTAATGTTGGATCCTTCTCCAAACTGTCATCAGAAGCAAACATTTACACGATGTTAGCCTGATGCAGCCATTTAATGTTGGATCCTTCTCCAAACTGTCATCAGAAGCAAACATTTACACGATGTTAGCCTGACACAGCCATTTAATGTTGGATCCTTCTCCAAACTGTCATCAGAAGCAAACATTTACACGATGTTAGCCTGATGCAGCCATTTAATGTTGGATCCTTCTCCAAACTGTCATCAGAAGCAAACATTTACACGATGTTAGCCTGATGCAGCCATTTAATGTTGGATCCTTCTCCAAACTGTCATCAGAAGCAAACATTTACACGATGTTAGCCTGATGCAGCCATTTAATGTTGGATCCTTCTCCAAACTGTCATCAGAAGCAAACATTTACACGATGTTAGCCTGACGCAGCCATTTAATGTTGGATCCTTCTCCAAACTGTCATCAGAAGCAAACATTTACACGATGTTAGCCTGACGCAGCCATTTAATGTTGGATCCTTCTCCAAACTGTCATCAGAAGCAAACATTTACACGATGTTAGCCTGATGCAGCCATTTAATGTTGGATCCTTCTCCAAACTGTCATCAGAAGCAAACATTTACACGATGTTAGCCTGATGCAGCCATTTAATGTTGGATCCTTCTCCAAACTGTCATCAGAAGCAAACATTTACACGATGTTAGCCTGATGCAGCCATTTAATGTTGGATCCTTCTCCAAACTGTCATCAGTAGCAAACATTTATTTGATGTTAGCCTGATGTTTACACTTACAATACAGATAGCACAGTAAACACATATATATATATAGATTTCTCATGCATAATTAATTCAATAAAAATATACATCAGGAGACAAATTACATATGCATTCAACAATAAATCATGTCTCGAAATAATGTGATCATTCTAAAGCCTTAGTTTTTATCATCACATGCTATCAACTATTTATATTGTCAGATTTTAATTTGTTAGAAATGACATCACTATATATACATGTGCTGAAAAAATTCATTCATATTTGAAATTTTAATTTATTGCAAAAATTGGTCAAAGTCTTTCATAATCAAAGGTGTGAAAAGGAATGTGCATATACATGCAATTAATTTACATGCATTTCATTTGAAGATGCAAATTTATTAAATAAAAATCAGATGTTTCATAATTTTGTATTAAAAATACATTGAAATATATTCCATTGTGAAAATATGTTCGACATCGTCTAAGTGTTATATATGCTTCACATGAGCGGTACCGTAACATCACCTAGCCGTGTCTATATTCTTCATCACATGAGCTGATGGCAGATAATAAATCTTAGTAACACACCTACATATAAGGCCTATGAGCTGGTGTTCTAGAGCTGTATTATATACCCAATAAACATTTTGATATTTCAAGAAGAACTAGAGAGTGATTTTCTTAACTAATTAGCTTTTGGCAAGATGTCATCCAATAGTCCAACTCATCCTCCAACTCATCCTCCCGCTGTGGTCAAGTTGTGACTGTAGTCAAGTTGTCCAACAGTTAACTCTCTGACTGTGGTCAACTCTATCAATCAATAGTTTTTATGGTTAGTGGTCAGTTATTAATCAATATAAGGCCAATCACGTTCTCTGCTGTCTGATGTTTACTATAAATACTGGAGTCATCTCTGTGAACAGTTTTGTAGATAAAACTACAGAAAAAATTGGAAAATGATTTAAGATTGATGATAGGTGGTGTTGGATGAACATGGACCGGGTTCCCCATACCTGTACATTGTTTACCAGGAGGTCTCATGGCCAGTACTGGCTGCCCCGACCTTGAACCAGGCAAAGGAGAACTAGGGCTATTTATAGTATCAGTGTGTGTATGGTACTAATCTGATATGTATACACAGCTAGCTGGCCTGCTGGTGTTATGTAAGACTCTGGACAATACGTTGACCCCTAGCTTACTGGCTAGGTTGTTTGAACCTGGAAAAATGGCTACCTACCTCTACAGCCCAGGAAAACATGGATAAATTGTAAAATAGCAGTGCAATTTGATATTAATGTGAAAGTTGAAGGGAGGTAACTTGTACAAGACACCATATATTGTGGTGTTGTTGTGGAAGCGATGTGTGTCCAGTGTAAGGAGTGTGTAGGATGGTTTGGAGTACAGATGTAGATATTATCGAACTGGATACACCAGCTGACAGTACACAAGGTAAGAGCACCTGTCTGGTATTTACTGACACAATGACAACCTCTTCATTTAAAGATAAGTTGTCTTTAAACAATCCCTGATTGTCACTGGTCCTTGCAATAAACATATACATTACATACAAATATTTTTTCTTCCAGTTTTACGGCTATAAATTGCAAATTGAAATGCATATCTGAGATTCATCAGATGAATGGTCAAGGAAATTATCTGTGATTGTGGATTGATGATATTGTTCGAATGTAGATTATAATGACGGTGAGAGCTGTGGATAAATGATGCTGACTGTAAATTATGTTGATAGTGGAAATGTCATAGATGGTTACCCTGAAGGGTACAGGTAGATGTGGAGAAAAATTCAGAAATTATCAATGTATCAATTTAGATGTATGAAATGTTATTGTTCAGAAATGTGTGTTAATAGCAATAGCATACAGTGTTAAACTTACTTAACAGAACAGTGTTAAAACTGTAACTGTATCAGTTGATACAGACAAGTAATTTGTAGTTTCTTCATTGTTTAATTATACCCTTCATCAACAGGTATGATTAAAAGTTCTAATTAAAAGTATGGTTATGTCAGAGTTGTGTATGTGAGCAGCAGACAGTTGTGTGTATACAGGTGATAGAAACTGGGTCACAAATGTAGGATACCTGTACATATGTGTCTCACTGTCTCGTCACTATAAGCTGTCTCGTCACTTTGTCACTATGATATATAGGTGTAGATAATTAGTCAGCCATAGACATTTTAATTACTCCTAAATTCAGTTATTAACAAGGGAACCGTATCATCCAAGATTTTAAAGTTTTCCTGGCATGAGCTTTAATATGTGTTCATACAAGATGTATATATAGATGTACAACAGCTTTCATTGTGTGTCAGCTTGCTCGAGATAACATGACAATAAAACTGTGACCATGCAGGTATAACTGTTTGAAAAACTGTAAAACTGTACCAAAGCTTGATTGCATGGAGGAAGCCTCTCGATGTCCTATATCACTTGGAGATCAAGGTCAACATGTTACAGGAAGGAGGAATGGAAAATACTCTGTCCACACTACTCTGTCCACACTGGGCTTCAAACTAGCAACCTAGCTACATGTACAACTAGTAATACTCTATCTACACTGGGCTTCAAACAGCAACCTACATGTACAACTAGTAATACTCTATCTACACTGGCCTTCAAAATAGCAACCTAGCTACATGTACAACTAGTAATACTCTATCTACACTGGGCTTCAAACTAGCAACCTATAGGCTACATGTACAACTAGTAATACTCTATCTACACTGGGCTTCAAACTAGCAACCTCATGTACAACTAGTATACTCTATCTACACTGGGATTCACACTAGCAACCTATAGCTACATGTACAACTAGTAATACTCTATCTACACTGGGCCTCAAACTAGCAAACTAGCTATATGTACAACTAGTGATACTCTATCTACACTGGGCCTCAAACTAGCAACCTAGCTACATGTACAACTAGTAATACTCTATCTACACTGGGCTTCAAACTAGCAACCTAGCTACTGTACAACTATAGTAATACTCTATCTACACTTGGCTTCAAACTAGCAACCTAGCTACATGTACAACTAGTAATACTCTATCTACACTGGGCTTCAAACTAGCAACCTAGCTACATGTACAACTAGTAATACTCTATCTACACTGCGGCCTCAAACTAGCAACCTACATGTACAACTAGTAATACTCTATCTACACTGGGCTTCAAACTAGCCACCCTACATGTACAACTAGTTATACTCTATCTACCACTGGGCCTCAAGCTAGCAAACTAGCTACATGTACAACTAGTAATACTCTATCTACACTGGGCCTCAAACTAGCAACCTACATGTACAACTAGTAATACCTATCTCACACTGGGCCTCAAACTAGCAACCTATATGTACAACTAGTAATACTCTATCTACACTGGGCTTCAAACTAGCAACCTAGCTACATATGTACAACTAGTAATACTCTATCTACACTGGGCTTCCAAACTAGAACTACATGTACAACTAGTAATACTCTATCTACACCTGGGCTTCAAACTTAGCAACCTAGCTACATGTACAACTAGTAATACTCTATCCACACTGGGCCTCAAACTAGCAACCTACTAATGTACAACTAGTAATACTCTATCCTACACTGGGCCTCAAACTAGCAACCTAGCTAATGTTACAACTAGTAATACTCATATACACTGGGCCTTCCAAACTAGCAACCTAGCTACATGTACAACTAGTAATACTCTATCTACACTGGGCCTCAAACTAGCAATCCTACATGTACAACTAGTAATCTCTATCTACACTGGGCTTCAAACTAGCAAACTAGCTACATATACAACTAGTAATACTCTATCTACACTGGGCCTCAAACTAGCAACATGGCTATATGTACAACTAGTAATACTCTATCTACACTGGGCTTCAAACTAGCAATCCTAGCTACATGTACAACTAGTAATCCTCTATCTACACTGGCCTAAACTAGCAACCTAGCTATATGTACAAACTAGTAATACTCTATCTACACTGGGCATCAAACTAGCAACCTAGCTACTGTACAACTAGTAATACTCTATCTACACTGGCTTCAAACTAGCAACCTAGCTACATGTACAACTAGTAATGCTCTATCTACACTGGGCTTCAAACTAGCAAACTATCTACATGTACAACTAGTAATACTCTATCTACACTGGGCTTCAAACTAGCAACCTACATGTACAACTAGTAATACTCTATCTACACTGGGCCTCAAACTAGCAACCTACATGTACAACTAGTAATACTCTATCTACACTGGGCTTCAAACTAGCAACCTAGCTACATGTACAACTAGTAATACTCTATCTACACTGGGCTTCAAACTAGCAACCTAGCTACATGTACAACTAGTAATACTCTATCTACACTGGGCTTCAAACTAGCAACCTAGCTACATGTACAACTAGTAATGCTCTATCTACACTGGGCTTCAAACTAGCACAACCTATAGCTACATGTACAACTAGTAATACTCTATCTACACTGGGCTTCAAACTAGACACCTAGCTACATATAACTAGTTATACTCTATCTACACTGGGCTTCAAAACTAGCAACCTAGCTACATGTACAAACTAGTTAATACTCTATCTACACTGGGCCTCAAACATAGCAACCTACAATGTACAAACTAGTAATACTCTATCTACACTGGCTTCAAAACTCGCAACCTACTACATGTACAACTAGTAATACTCTATCACACTGGGCTCAACTAGCAACCTAAGGCTACAGTACAACTAGTAATACTCTATCTACACTGGGCCTCAAAATAGCAACCTACATGTACAAACTAGTAATACTCTATCTACACTGGCTTCAAACTAGCAACCTGCTACATGTACAACTAGTAATACTCTATCTACACTGGCTTCAAACTAGCAACCTAGCTACATGTACAACTAGTAATACTCTATCTACACTGGGCTCAACCTAGCTGCAACCTAGCTACTGTACAACTAGTAATACTCTATCTACACTGGGCCTTCAAACTAGCAACCTAGCTACATGTACAACTAGTAATACTCTATCTACACTCGGGCCTCAAACTAGCAACCTAGGCAAATGTACAACTAGTAATACTCTATCTACACTGGCCTCAACTAGCAACCTTGCTACATGTACAACTAGTAATACTCTATCCACACTGGGCCTCAAACTAGCACCTAGCTACATGTACAACTAGTTATACTCTATCCACACTGGGCTTACAAACTAGCACCTAGCATGTACAACTAGTAATACTCTATCCACACTTGGGCCTCAAACTAGCAACCTAGCTACATGTACAACTAGTAATCTCATCCTCTACACTGGGCTTCAAACTAGAACTAGCTACATGTACAACTAGTAATACTCTATCCACACTGGGCCTCAAACTAGCAACTAGCTACACTGTACAAACTAGTAATACTCTATCTACACTGGGCCTCAAACTAGCAACTCTACATGTACAACTAGTAATACTCTATCTACACTGGGCTCAAACTAGCAATACAAACTAGTAAACTACACTGGCTCAAACAGCAACACTACTGTCGAATAACTCTATCCACACGGGCCTCAAACTAGCAACCTAGCTACTATACAACTAGTATACTCTATCCACACTGGGCCTCAAACTAGCAATTGCATGTACAATAGTTATCTCTATCCACACTGTGACCTCGAGTAAAGTGATGTGATATTGGCCATGTGATACATAGGGGATAGTACATAATGTTTCAGCAAATAAATTATCTTGACCTATTTTTAAGGTCACAGCAGTCAAATATATATGTTAAACAATTAAAGAAACTCCTAGGTACCTCGGACAGAGTGGTATGAAGTTCCCTCACATCAATGATCTTGACCTATTTCAGGGCCAGGGGCACAATATGTTAACAAAAAAACTTCCAGAATCTTCTCAAGATCCAGAAGACCCAGAGGTCTGGTCGGATGAGATTGGTATAAAGGTACCTCATGTGAATGACCTTGACCTCTTTTCCAGGTTTTAAATTCTTTTGTGAATTATATATATTCTAATTTTCTAAACAATATCCACTAGTTTACTCATCATTGTCCAATAGACATTTTGCAAAGTCACAGCCGGGTCTGATATACAAATGTATATATCATTATATCAATATATCAATAATCTTCATTTCAAGTTCCAGCTGCTTGTACCAAAATACCTAACATTACATCAGTAGGCAATAGGGATTGAGTGCAATAAGTATTCAGCTCACAACTGATCTTGACCTATATTTTCAAGGTCACCATTGTTGAATTAGATATGAAAATCCGTGAATCACATCACCTCGGTGAGAAATATCATTTTCCATTTCCTGTAACAAGGTTACGTATTACAATCAGCATGAATATTGGAAATAGCAAATTTTTCATTATTCCTTACAGCCATGTGAGTGGTTCAGGTCCATGGGGCCTCTTGTATAAAAATGTTCTCTACTTGAACATCATGGATTAATGACTTGAATTTGTAATTTTCATCTCTAAACCAGTAATCAAGACTGCCTGGCTAATGATCATGAGACCATGCTGATTATAGATTATGCTTGAACAGGCATAGCGTTTTAGCACCTTTACAAATCTACCTGGCTTCGCTGTCTATACTCTGTACATTCCTATAGGTACATGTAAGATAGTGTACGTAAAAGCTACTAACTTGAGTGCTGTATTTCACCAGATCAATCAGCATTGGACCATATAACACAGTATTTTCAATTTACTCTGTAATTTTTTTTAACCAAATGATATGTTTTAATCTGTTATGACAAGTATGACAATGCAAATCAACATGTCCTTACCCATACCACATCTATATCTAGTATGTACAGAATCATAATCTCGACTATTGTGGATGATACTATCAGGAGGGGGAAACCCGCCCAGGACTTAAAACACTGGACCTCTAAACAAACCATTTGAGCTACTTGGCCACCTGCATACAGCCGAGTTCTGCTTCAATACAAATTAATATATATGCAAACATAATTATTTTCGGCTTTTTGTAAAATTTCAATGTTCACTTCTGCCCTTTGTAACCCCGTTGGGGGAGGTTCCCCAGACCCGGGGCCCTCTTTAAGGTTTTTTTTTATCTTTCCTATGCAATCATGTCTGTATATATATACAAATAGAAAAATTAGATGTATGCGTGATGTAGAAATTTGACTTAAAAGCTTCAACAGTGCTTAGAAAAATACAGCTTTTAAAATTTTAACCAAACAAGTCATAAAAGGCTCTATAGATTAAATCCGATGGAACATGAAATAATTCATGAGGAGCAGCTGGCAGACAAAAGAACTTGATAATAGGTATTTGAAAAGATATTTCGGAAACAGAAGATGAAGATTTAATTCAAAGACATTATATATTCAACTCCT